>NC_046375.1:12422831-12602831 GCF_011125445.2 Fundulus heteroclitus | reverse complement strand
TTCTGGTGGCCATGATCTGCAGTTTTAATTAGTTGCTTGGTGGGGATCCTGACATAAATATATAAGAACTGTGGGGCGTTTGCATTTTAAGTCATAGCTGCATCGCTAATACTGAAGTATTCATAAATCATGAAGTATTATTAAAGTATTCACATAAAAACTTAGAACTAAACAGACTCATTGTGCAAAATGTACTTTTATTTGCTGTTTTTCCTTTCACAGACTAAAACTGGGAGTTTGATAAACTTATTTTAGTCAGACAGACGGCCTGCGATAGGTTGCTAAACAGATATGCTGCTTGTAGCTCACGAAGTATAGTTTTAGAACAGAGTCACCTTAATAAAGCTGATTACTGGGACCCTTTTTAGTTTTTACACCAAGACTTTCTGTGTTGTTTGCAGCTGAGAGTTATGACAGAAAACTGAGTATGGAAAGAGAGACAGAGGTGTGCAGCAATATGTGTAGAAGGGAGGGAAACCGTGTGGCGCTTTCTCTGTCATCTCAATAAAAATGTTTTAATTCATTAAAACAGCTAGAATATAACAATAAAAATAATTGCTTGTTTTTGGTAATTTCAAGTTGATGCACTTGCTGCTTTCTGTTGTCTACATTTAGTTTTCATGGTATGTTTCTTTAAATAATGGATGTATTTTAAGTGGTTGTTTTCCTGCAATGCTTTGTTGTTTAGTAAAGGAATGCTAGAGAAAATATGTTTTAAGCACATGGCCAGAGAGAATTCTGCTGTATTTCTCCAAACTGGGTGACAGATGTTGACTTTTGTCTTTGCAGCAATGTAGCACTATTTGACAGCTCAGCAAATCCCTGTGTGTGTGACTTTAAAAGGACTATTCCAGTGAGGCTATAGATAGGCCTTGAATCTTTAAAATAGCAGCGCTATCGCCCACTACAGATTACTATCTTTGCACAATAAACACACACACTCTACAGGTTCCTGTAAATACACAAACTTTATTCCCTCCAGGCCTGCGTTGTTTAGGAACTGAAGCCTAATTGTGTGTCGCTAGACGTGCATAAATGAATAACGACAGGCGTGTGCAGATCTTTTCTGGCCCATTTGACTTTGCATTGAGATTAATAAACAATTGTAGTTTGGGGAAGGCAAATTTAGACTAGTGGTGCCCTCGTGTGGTTGGAAAAGGCAATTGCACACAAAGGGTGTGGAAAGCTGGGATTCAGGGATGCATTCAAACCACCAGATGTTTAAATCATTACACGCAAGAAAGCTGTCTTTGAAGTTAGAGGACTCACACTTTGATGTGTCTATATACACAGTTTTCTACATTCATAAATTTTAGCTCCCTCAAAAAAAGAAATCTAGAGCCTAAGATTGTGCTTTTTGGAAATAAGTCACAAAGCATGTAGAAAAGCACCTCATCCACACTGTTCGGTACGGTGGAGGATCTGTCAGCCTGTGGGTCTTTTTTTGCTTTGGAATGTCCTTAAAACCAGATTTTAAACCTGAGATTGTGCTTAATCAGTTTTATTCTTTACTTATATAAAGAGAGAGCTCAGTTAGCAGCCCTCCCATCTGCTGTCAGAGTGTTGTTGCTTCGCTACAAGCCCTGCAGGGCCTCTGGTGGCTTTGAGTTGCTGAATAGCTCCCCTGATTATAGAACAGTTTACTGTCTGGCAATTTATGACATGCAGGAAAAACAAGAATAGTCTTGAACATATCGATTGCCCGCATGTGCAGTGGTGTAAATGTATCTGCTCAACTGCCTGCGCAGCACATTCCTGCCATGTGAAATAAATAACCTGTAACATAGGCACTGATTTTATAACTCGTGGTTAATTGTTATATGAGAGGTTGCAGGGGTTAATTGGGGATGAAATTATATTATTTTAAACATTTTCTCAGCTTCTAACAGGAGGTTTGTCTAAAGCCAAAAACTTGCAAAGGGAATTTGACTGTACAAAAACAAACATGTGAATAAAATTGATGAGTTGGCGCAGGGATAAGTGTAGGCTAAACATAAAATCAATCGGTGTCTGTGGATGGCAGTGTCAGAGGTCAAGCAGAAGAGGCTAAATATACAAAATTATTTTAGATGTAGAACTGTCTATCCTCTAATTTTTTCTTAAACATAACATTTTGATAATGTTGATTGTGGCTGCATATGTCAGAACATTTTTGGTTACACTTTATTTGAAGAGGTGTACATGAGACTGACATTACACTGTCATAAACATGACATAACACCTGTTATGAACATAAATGACTCTTTATGAATGTTTAGGACTGTTGTCATCAATTGTCATTTGGTAAATTATGACACTATTAAAGCAAAGTTGACATTGTTTAAAATGTCTTTGTTATGACAACTTGACATTAACAGAGACAAGGTTAAGTTTAGGGCTTGATTTGGGATTGGGTTGAATTAAGGACTTGGGGTTTTGTTAAATTAGGGGCTTGTCATAACAAAGACATTTTAAACAATGTCAACTTTGCTTTAATAGTGTCATAGTTTACTGAATGACAATTAATGAAAACAGTCCTAAACATTCACTAAGAGTCATTTATGTTTATAACAGGTGTTATGTCATGTTTACGACAGTGTAATGTCAGTCTTATGTAGACCCCTTCAAATAAAGTGTTACCAAATTTTTTTTGGGCGTGCAAAATCAGAAAACATTGTGAACTCTTGTCATATTCCGCTTTTGTTAGTTTGTTCCCACATGCAGCGTTGGACAAAAACAGCCCAGCACAGGCTTCCCGTGTAGCTGTCCCTGTAAACACGGGGTGCTCAGGAGTAATAAAAGGTTTCCTCTGCGGTGCGGCTGAACCCTTGTGTTTAACCGGCTCTGGAGACGTGCTGCTGCCGAGAGACGGAGCGCTGCGAAAAAAAAAAAAAAAACTCGACTTGCTGGGATTTGAAACTTGGCCGTGGCCTTTATGTCAGCGAGACAACTGTGGACGTGTCGATGCGCTTCTTCAAGCGTCCTTTCATTACTCGTAAAGCTCAGGAAGTGATGTTTATCCTTTTTAAAGGTGCCTCTTGATCGTCGTGTATTTAGTGTCAAGGGTTCGTCTCGTGTCGGCTTGAGTTACCTTGCAGCCACGTCCCGCTCATGTGTCGCCGTCTCGTGTCACGCAGGAGGGAACAGCATGTATGGAGGAGCTGATGTGTTTGATCTTTGTGGTGTTTTAACTTCATATATAATTTAGCCAGTTTAGCGAGTGGGTGAAATTACAGTACCCCCCTGTGTTATCCAGATAATCAGTGAATTCAAAAGAGCATCTTAATTATTGTATTTTGGTAAAAATGTCACCAAAACACAAGTTGATGTCATTTATACTGCATCATCCAGCTGATCTTCAGATTTCCTCTAATTTCTCCTGACCTAATCTATTTTAGGTTTAATTATGCATTAACTTAGGTTAACCCTCTGCCTCAGATCCTATTGTGTAATGGAGGTAAGACCCAAAAACAAACACCAGGAGTGTATTTCCTAAATGCTTAAGGCATGTGTCATCTCTGACTGGCTGAACATGGCCTCATTTCTGTGCTGATATGATCTCGCCCCCGTCAACGATAACAAGATGTTTACCTGAATGTGCATACTCCATTTACAGTAACTTGCATGGTCAAAGTGATGAAACTGTGAAGTCTGAATCATACTGGGATCATTTAAAAAAAAAAAAAAATCTTGTTCTGCAACTAAAGCAGAAGAGCCGTAGTATGTGATTCTTTATAACTCATCCTATGCAACAGGCATGAGGCATATACAGCAAACGTATAAGACCAAAGAAACGTATTAATGAAAAACGTTCTCTGTTTTGGACTCATTGTTATATATTGAAATTATTCCCCATACGTTTTACATTTGCTGCTGTCCACTTGAATTAGAAGGGAGGATGTCTTAATTAAGTCATGGTGGAAATGACCTTACGGCTATTCGTTATCTCCCACTTATCTGAGATCAGGGAAAACCAGACATCCCTCTTCCCAGCGAAGGTTTAAAAAGCATATTTATTTTGTGGCACTAGTGATTTTTTTTATTTGACAGTTTCATTTTCCTCCATTCATGGGAAGTGTTGCTCGCAAGCAGCTCCCCACCCCAGCAACACTCTTTAACTCAGAGGTTCCCAAACGTTTTCAGCCTGCCACGCCCAAAATTAGGGGGTTTGTTTGTGGAAATCACGACAATAAAGTCAGAAAAATAATGTAATTAGGAGGAATCCACAGTCCCCCTGTGTTAAAATGAGGAATGTTAAGCATTTGTAAAGTTAAACTTTGGTACTGGTTTCACAAATAAGTAAATTGGCATCAAATTATTATTAGTATCAGGACTTTGAAACAATTGTCCAAACAACTCTGTGGTTTCTCGTAATCTTTATTCTTGTACACAGAAAATTCTGACTTTATTTTTGTCATTCTGAGCTTTAAAGCCGGTCCAGTAATGACTGGATGTGAAATGCCCAGGTATCATAACTGTTCATATTGACTTCATATTGATTATTGGCACCACTTGTGCGTTTCATGAGATAGAAATGAAGTAGGGGGTTGAACCAGGATGCTGACCTTCTCAGCTTTCTGGTTCTCTTGGGGGGGCTGTTTGGCTTTAAAGGAAATGAAAATCATTAACGCCGTTTCTTTATGTGTTTTTTTTTTTTTTTTTTGCACTCGTGCTCTTAAAGACTGGCGTTTTCTAATGCCTGTACGTTTGAATCGGGTGATTTCCTCATCAACGTAATGGTCTCTTAGCGATTTGTCCTTTAACAACCAACTGATCCCTCCATTTGCGCTCAACAGAAAATAACCCTGGTTAAATATTAAAGGAGCACGGCCTCATGTATCATCGCTCTGGACAAAGGTCTTTAAAAACAGCCATATCTGTCGGTGTTTATAAATATGGCGTTTGTCCCCCCACTGTCACCATTTCAGAGCTTGGCAGTCTATTAAATGTCTAACCAACACATCCATATTTATTTATGTCCTAAATCAAGTTAAATACGTTCCTGTTAGGAACATAAAGCAGCAATAGGTGTTGCCGTGTCCTTTTACACCACATGAGAAGCAACAAGGAATCAGTTTTCATTGAACGTAACTGATACGTTCATGACCATGGTATCTTAGAGGTGCAGATTGTTTGACAATGAGAGTAAAAATCACAAAAAAAAATGTAATGCTTTCTGCAGGTGCTGAAAATGAGAGAGCTACTGTTTTTTTTGTACACACACACTTTACTGTCACGCCTTGGTGGTCACATTCCTCTTCTGCATTCACAGTTGGGTGGGAAAACTCCTCCCTTACAAATATCTGGTGCCTCGTAAGGAGCTGTTGTACCTGAGGGTCTGTGTGTGACGCTGTGCCTACGTCAGCGAATTTCCCCCCAAAACGAATGAAAATGTTTGGCTGATTTTTAAACTAGAGCCTCTGCCCTGCTCTTCCGGTCGCTTCCTGCATGTTAGGACGCTAAAGTCAGTCAAAATGTTGGGCTGTGAACTTTAAGAAAACTTTTTGCTTTAACCATGCAATGCATGCCAGTTATACAGTAGAAATCTCCTTTAGCAACATGATTCAGGTTTTTTAGAGAAACAAAGGTCTGGAGAGCATGAAAAGCTCTGAGAGTAAACAGAAAGGTAGAGGAGGTGAAAAAGGTGTGACGGAGGGTGTGGGGAGTGGTTGCCATGCTGGCTAGTAGATGAAGGGGAGGGGCTGAGATCAGGGATGGCAGAAAAACAGGGGCAGGGAATAAGGAAGAAGGGACTGGCTGACTCGTATTTCAGTTCAGTGTGTTTTAGGGTTGGGTGTGCTCCCTGTAGCTCCTCTGCCGCCTTTGCACTTGCAAGTCGGGACTCTCCAGGAGCAGAAGTGTTCGGCGACCGTCAGCAGAGTGGGCTTTCTTTTTAACCCGTCTTCGTTTCAGGGCGTGCAGCAGGTGCGGCCTTCCGGATATGTCTTATCTCTCCTGCAGCCTGCAGATGAGTTGATTGGCGTTTCCAGATCTGGGTTGCTATCAACACCTGGAGCATTTTCTGTTTCATTTGTTCTCTCTTTTTTTTTTTTTTTATTTTTTTAAACCTAACTCCTCCTGTTTGGTTCACCTCTTCCACCGTTATCAGCGTCGTCAAACCTGGAGGGAAAAACAAAGCGGTTTTGGGGGGAAGACCAAGGTTCTCCATTTGACAGGAGGATAACACAGGAGGGTGTGTTTGCCCTCCTGTGAACATGTAAATAACTTCATCAGGCTGGGAATAGACCCAGAGAGTCAGACACCTCTTAACCTCTTCGTCTGCTGCTGCTGTGCTGACGGGTTGCGTGTCAGCTGATGATTTCCAACAACGTGAGGTAACAGCACCGAAAAGCACGCGTGGCTGCAAATAACAACTGCAGATGTACTTCTCCTGAAGTTGGGAAATCTGTCTACACCCTTCTATGAAAAGCGTGCGTAGAGGGGCGGATGTTTTTTTTTTTTTTTAATTGTTGTTTTTTTTCAAGCTGGATTGCCCAATTACTCCTTTGGGTTTTGAAATCATGCCTGACGACACAAAGCAAAGAGAAATTGAAGAGGTGTGGAGGGATGGCTTAAAGAAAGGATTTCGGTTTGTGAAAGGAAGATGATTTGAAGGAGGTTTAAAGTTGGGAGTAACCGGGTCGGATTTGGTGATGTGGAGTCGGACAACACACTGGCTTACGGATGAAGTTCCTCCTGAAACTAATTTAATCCTTAATGTGGAATCTGATTGCAGCGTGTTTGGATCTGGATTGCTTTCCTTGAATATTCGGAGTCACTTCTAAAACAGACGAACTGGTGGATTTGTATCCAAGGAGAGTAATTATCTCAAAGGATTTCATCTGGCCTCCTCCTAAACTCGTTTCTCAAAGCAAATATGAGAGGAGACCGGAGATCGGCTTCCTTCCAGAAGGAAAAGCCGGCAGGCCTGTCGCGGGCTCTCAGCTGGCTCAACATGTCCCCGCTCTCCCACCAGGGGAGACGCTTGTTCCACAGTCAAAGTGATCTCCACGTGGTTCCCAACCGTCGCTCGCACTCTCATCCGCACGTGCCGCGGAAAGACGAGGACGGGGACGACGATGACTGGGTGTACAGACCTCAACACAAAATAGGTGAGAGTGGAGAAAGACGATGGGGGAAGACAAAATACACACTCATGTAAACCTTGTCTTTGCCTCTAAGACGTGAGTAAAATTAACAACAAAGAAGCACATCTGTGTGCTTATTGCCTCATTCGGTCTGTGTTTACAACTTGCACTTCCTCGTTGCCATAGCGAGTGAGTGGGAGCTCTGTTTGGTTTAGAGGGTCGCCATTCAGTCGGAGGTCAAAGACGCTCTGTGTGGGGCGTTATTGGTAAACGAAGACTTGTGAATGGTGATGTCTAAGGCTGGTACTGCTCAGAGTTTGGTGCCAGGCAGAGGGTACATGTACTCATTGGATGGCTGATCATTGAGAACGAGTGAACTGGATACAGGAGTACATGCTTTATATTTGGCCGTTGGCTGAGGGAGAACGGTCCCTCTGTTTCTCATAGAGGTTCTTGGGTGTTATACCTCAGGTTGCTTCAATAATTTCCTGATTGAGTAATAGGGTTTCTGTTCCATAGCAACTCACCCAATTAACATGACCGTTAGTCATTTTTAGGGGTTTAAAGGGGTCTCCTCGTGTATTTTGACGGAACTAAGCTCCTTTAATAAGACCTCATGGTGTTGAAATACTGCAGTAATTATAGTCAAAGTCAAAGATAAATATGTCTTGCAGAGTGCTATCAAGTTGCTGTCAGCCTGTGACTTCGTCTGGTACACTAAGTCCAAGCTTTTACTGTGAGCCATGAACATGAAGGTAAGTGCTATAAGCTTGGCTGTGCTTGAGACTTTTATTTTGAAGTATAAAGGTAGTAGTTCTTAAGTTACCCTTTTAGTCCACGAGCATAATTTGCTTGTCAAGATGACAGCACTCAGTTGGAGAAGCATCGAAGAAGCCTCTGGCGCTTTAAATTGGTTTATCTAGTAGCTTATTGGATATTCAGTAACTATAACCCCATTTACACTACCCTTTTTTAACCGAGCCGAGACCAGTCCGAGCTCGGTAACCGAGATAGCTCTTCAGTGTAAACGGTAAGCAGACTGAACTGAACCGAGCTAGACATAACCGGACCGCGCTAACTGCAGACCAGTTCCTGAGTAGGTCTCGGTCTGGTTTTTTCTGGCCCGGTTATCTGATAAAGAGCGCATGAGCAGACCGCGTCATCCCCTTACAGTCAGCTGACTGTCCGCGTTTTTTCCGACGTGTCTGGCTGCACGTCCCGTTTCACACTCCATTCAGACAAATTTCAGACATTCATAATAATACTAGCTTCCTTACCATGCCACACGATTTCCAGAGATGATTCTGCTTAGCAGTGTGATGAACCTCAGTGTTTGTTGTTGTTTCCTGCATCTGTAAACCAGTAGTAGATGTTTGTTTGTCTTATCCACGTCCCAAAAGCCGACTCTGTCCAAGCATAACATCCTGAATGTTACGGGCGCCGCCGTTTTGATTTGCTTTGTCCCGCCTTAAATCCCAGAGAGCAGCAGTACCGCAGATCGTCACTAGGAGGCGAGGAGCAACCAAGGAACCGGGATAGCGTGGTGTGTAAACAGTCGTCAGAACGAGGCTCGGCTTGGTTAACCGATCCAAGGTCGGACTGGCCTCGGCTCAGATCGGTTTAACAAGGGTAGTGTAAATGGGGCTTATGACTAGCTAACTGTTGCTAATGGCGCTGGTATTAGCTATAAGCACTAAACTTGTGGTTTCTTTTAATCAATCTGGACTATATTTGATTATTTCTACCTCACCTGAAATGCACAGACTGATTAAAGCTGAACTGAATTGTAATCATGAACATTTTATTTACTTTGTGGGATTTAGAAAACACATAAAGTCTTCAAATCTTCTCTTTTTGGCACTAGGATCCGCCTTAATGTACATTTGGACTCTCCGTTGCGCTGTTCACATTTGGAAAAGCATGTGCCCTGGATGATCCAGCCATAACCGGACAGGTTTAAAAACAGGTGTGAACACATGGTGAAAACCAGGTCACATTTAGAGGCCGGCATGGAAACAACTACTATATCCTGGACCACATGAAAAAGGACTACTAAGAAGCGGGCTTTCACAAAGAATTGCAGATAAATCGTCTTCTGTAAATGGTAGTTTCCTCTTTTGGTAATCCTGAGCTACTTAGAAATGGTCAAAACATACCTGACGGTCTTATTACAGAGCTGATTCGACGGTTTAATATTTGTTTTGACTGTTGCTGGTATTGATTGTACCCTAAATGGTACAAAAACAGTCTGGTTTGACTTTGTCTTTGCTTACGTTGCTTGTTATGTTGAAGTTGTAACTTCTCAAACACTAGTGTTACTGAACAAATCATGGAGCCTTTAAATCTTCAAACAAGTTGCCTGACGGGAATGTGAAGCTTGTCGTCGCTGTTGTTGTTTATGTCACATCTCAATGTGCTCTGCTGCGTTTGAACTTGCCCATTTCCTAAAAAAAAAAACTCAGCGATGTGCATAACTTGAATAGTTTGAGGGCCTAAAATTGTTATTTGTCAGCACCCTGACAGTTGAAGCAGCACCCTGGTGAAGCATACATGATTCTCAACTTTAAATGTTTTCATCATAAAATATCACATTGATGGCTGATTGGCTATTATGAGACTCTCTTCATTTAGTTTATCGGATATCTATTTTTTTAAATGACACAAATTGTTTAGCTTTAATTTGCCTGAAGATGTAATGCTTGGCAGCGTTACTTGCATTTGTGTTGCTTGGCTATTTGTTCACTAATTTGCAGCTTTCATCATGATTGTACCATAGCTGACTATTTTTCAAACATTTGAATCTGTCTTTAATGTGTCATCATGTCCAAACAAATATTTTCTTGTTCAGGTTATTGATAGCATTTGAAACAGGATAGGAGTTGGCTGTAATTCAATACCAATATATACAATATAACTTTATTCAATAATGATGATATGACATTTCCGGTATTTCAATATAATTACAGTGTATGAATATAGAATTTGTCACTGACTGACATTCCAAATTTTATGTTTTATTTTATAAAGCAAATACTTCTAAAATTTCATATTGGAGAGGTTTTATAAGCATGGCAAAATAATTGTCATACGTTTGTACAGGCATTTATTGTTGGCATTGTTGCCAGTCTTTCTGAGGCTTTTATTTTGTTTATATTTATATCATAATCATATTCTATTGACTGACATTAAGAAATTTGTTGTGATTAAACTGTTGTCCATATTGTCCAGCCCTGGCTCAGGGGGCAACATGCAGTCTGTCTGCCTTGTTTATTACAAATATAGCTCCTCGGAAAACTGTGATACATTTTGGCAAATTCCCTTGTTAAATCTTTGGATTTACTGTATTAATTTAGTTGTAATGGCTAACAGCACATCTTGAAGATGGTAAAAAGTAATATTTATTCCACAGTAACACCAGATTTGATGTCTTTTACCAAACAGAGCCTTTAACAATGACATGTATCACTGTTACAACCCTTTGTTTCTCCCCTACAAATAGTCTTGTGGCACTGCCCTCTTTCTTCCCTCCTTTCCTGTCTCTCTGTTAATGCAGTCTGTCTTTTTATAGCTAACGCTAGGACAGAGACGGAGTCACAGACAGGTCGCTCTAAAACTGTTCCCATCCAGAGAATATATACGCAGTGTATTTTGCAAAGAAAACATTAGAGTAATTCTCCACTTTGAAACTTTCTATTTATAAGAACCGGAGCTCACATTTGTGCATGTACCAGAACCAATTACAAGACACGTGGGCCGCCATGCACACTGCCTCAGAGTAAATATAGCTTCAAAATTACTGCCTTCAGATCCAAAGCTAGCAATTTTGACGCAGCCCATTGCATGACTTTTTGGGTGTTTGCCTCGGTTGTCGCGGTAATGGATATGCAGCCGATTGTTTCCTGGTGGGGCTTGGGTTCACCTTCCTGTTGTGGAAAAGGGCCGTCTGGTACACAGGCTGCTATTGGTTGTCCTGGTGCAGTCGTACTTTTTGTGGGTGAAGTAGGTTGAAGTTATATTTTCAGAGCTGGAAAAAGAAAATCAGAACATACACACAACAAAACTGCTGAATAAAAAAAGAATTGGGGTTTCGGTTTGCTTAGAAAATAAGTTCTCGGCTGAAAATATGTTAGTAGGGCTTATTATTCACGTTGAAAATAAACAGATTTTTTTGTTAAAGTATTCTAAGTAGAGATCCAGTTTTTTTCTGATCCAATCTGATACCTATACCTGGGCTAAGCGTATCGGCCGATACCGATCCGATACCACTGTTGAATGATTAAACCATATATCTTGCCATGTGAGTAAAGTCATCAGGCTTGAAATAAACATTGTTAAAAACCAACCTATTGACCAGCCTTATCACCCTCCTCGCAACTTATGCAATGCAGATGCTGCCTGTTGCAGTTGGACTTGTTGGCGTATCAAACAAAGCAAAAAACTTTAATTATATGCAACCTTTTTTTGAGTTTCTGCCTCAAGTGGAGGAGTTTAAAGGAACAGTAACTGAGAAATTTACTGTAAAATGAACCAAAATCATTCTCATTTGTCACCCGGGATGAAAGTGACATTCTCTATAAACAATCGGTCCTCTCCAGCAACAATGTCTTAGTCAGGTTTTCTCCTTTCTAAATTAGAGGTATAGTGCGGAACTACTTCGGTACTTCGGTGTAGCCTGTATTTACTTCCTGGTTCCTGAGCCAATCACATGAGAGTTCCCACGGTTGCCAAAGCAGAGTGCAGCATTTGAGATTTCATCTTGGTAAAGGGCAGCAGCCTGCAAACATGGAAGCCAGTAAGAGAAGCGGACTAGAAATAGAACAGTATCTTGTTGTTTTGGGATGCCCCAGACAGAGCTAGAGGATGTTGGCGGGTAGAGGCATTGATTTGCTATATAAAACAGGGGAAAGAGAACGGCTGGGATTCTGTTACTGTTCATTTTACTCCAACAGCGAATTTATATTCAGTGTATAGAGCTGGTTCATCCTGATCTCAAGGATCGGCTATGGATCCTGATGAAGGCTTTTAAAAAGAGTAAATAGACAGTTTCTTTCTTTGTGGAACTTTCTGGGATTATCAGTCAGCAGTACTTCCCAGCAGTTTGCGTTCACCTGTTGTTTTACATTTTTATTTTTATTGGATGCTTTATGGGCTGTGCACATTAGTTCGTTCAATAAATCTGGGTCTTTTCTTTAAAATTTAAGTGATCCTCTCCCCGTACATTGAATATATAATTCTTAGTGAATGAAAGAGACTTAATAGCTCAAAATGTTGGAAGTCAAATTATCAAAGTGTCAAATCAAGACATTTTAGAGTTAGCGTTTATCCTTTTGGTGTATCACTTATTTTTTATCACTCTCATTCAGAGCCATGGACTAGTCATCTTAATTTTTTTTAGCCTGAAAGTCCAAACTTGAGACCGTTGAGTGCCAACCAGCCGAAAGCCAAACTTTTCTCATCCAAAATCCCTGTCTGGGGTCTTGTTTACATTATTCTTACAAAGCCGTTTGTTATTTATTGTACATGAAGTCATCAAATAAAATGCAGCAGATGTCTGATTATGAATCAAGACTTTAACTTTTGGCAAATGCTCAGTATGTTAACATGAAAGTTTGGGGGCTGTCGAGCTTAGTGGTATTTATTGAGTTGTGTTTTTTTTTTTAGCCACAGTATGTCAGTGTGGCTGTTAATATTTCCGTGAACACAGATTAACCTACATAGTCACGATACCTTGGCACTGGGTCGCTTTTGCAATCAGAACCAGAATTGGGTCTCATGTAAATGTCATTAAGGAGGTATTTATAAATGTTGGCCGTGTGAGGAGATCCGCTTGGACAAAACCGAGGTTTGTGAGACGCTCATTGAAACTGTTGCGTAATGGTCTCAGAGCATTTGGGACACATTTCCATACTCTCAAATAAGCTCATCGTCGCCACGTAGAGCATTTTAAAATCCAGATTAGTAGATATGAGCAAACATGCAGGGCCTCATTAAATTTCAGACATGGGAAATCTTGGGTTGTGGCCCCCTTCCCAGTACATGGATGCCTACAGAGGCTCTACATAGACGATTAACATAGCAAACATGCACACATAATTTAACTATAACTATATATATATATATATATATATAAATCAATGGTTTGAGCTGGTTCTAATAACTGTTTTCTGTCTTTTTTCATGTGCTGATCCTGATGTGATCACCTGTAGGTAAGTTGCATCTCTCTGTGATTCTCATTAGTAAACGAATGTTGCCCAACTTACAGCATCCCGTCGTATTGTTACTGTGTCTTTTTTCTATAATGGATGATGAACAGTGAGGTGGGGGGAAAAAAAGCCCAGTCATTATATTTGTTGAACAGGATTTCAGTTTTAAAGGATAAAGGAATGGCGGCTTATTCTAATAGGATCCATTGATGTTGTCACAACACAATCCGACAGCTTAAAAAACTGCCTCACCAATTGAACTGAAGCTCTGTCCGGGTCATTTTTAGGACAGATCACATTCGGTTTGATATTTATTTAAGCTGTGTTAACTAAGAGGCTTTGATGCCTGAATAGGTTTCATACCTTTCTGTTTGCCTGTCTGATCGTTCATGTTCCTTTGTCTGCGTGAAGAAGCTTATTGTTTTTATCCGCCCGGTCTTATCGTCCGCCGACGCAGCACACACAGCTCATGCTACGAAACCATGGCGTGCTTGTGCGGAGGTGCATTCAGATAACCATTAGTATTAGGCCCTCAGATAGTGTGATCCGGACTTTATGGTGGTGTTTTTTATCTGAAAACAAAGGGTAAATGCTGGAGACCGATAACAGCAGTCTGATCAAAGATACCAGGACCCACAGGTAGGAGAGGACGCTGTCAAACAAGAAGACATGCGTAACCGTGCCGGCTGCTGCTGAATGTCCTGTATGGAGCAGATAGCAAATGTCACAGACTGTGCAAGCAGACGAGTTTTTGGTGTTTTTACAAGATATCTCACATTACAAACAACAGTAAACCAATAACAAAATTACTTTATTATTATTATTTCTAATTAAGTTATTACCATTTTATTGTTACGTGTCCAGTGTCTTTTGTTATGTTAAGAAAAGTTAAGAGAATAAAACAAGATATTGACTTTATAAATTCAAGTCTAAGGAAGAGAACATGAACATTTTATTTGTTTACTGCTTATTGGCAGCAACCTAATGAGATCATTTAAAGGTAAATGTCCCTAAATTAAGTATAATTTTCTTTCAAGTTGTATAATTGAGTTAATTATGTTTATTAGAGGGGTTAACGTTTCTGTTGAGACGAGTACCTCGGTCTCTTTATCAAAGATGTATTACTGACGTATTAACAGAAATGTCCTCTGAGATATTTTTCTATAAGAGGCTCTGTCGATTATCTTGGAAGGCTTTATAATACTGAAGGGAATTTCCTATTCACCTTTACAGCTCCAGCTTTATGAGAGTGGAGATTTAGTTCACCTTGAGCTGTTTTTATTGACAAGCTTAAAACTGAGGGAGTCACGGGTCGAGCAGTTTCCAGTTAAAGTGAGGCATTTATTTGATGAGGCGGTTTTGTGTGTGTGTGTGTGTGTGTGTGTGTGTGTGTTTTTTTTACCAGCTGCTCAGGTGGGTTTATTCAGGGATTTGCTTGTGTTTTTAGTTGGGAGCCTGTTTTTACGCGGTTCTCAAGCTAACAGTCACGCTTAGACGCTCGCTCAGCAATCTGCCTCTAATTCCTTACATCAGGTCAAGGCAGATGAGTCGGAGCCCATGGGCCACATTGACATAGGATTAGCATGTTCATACGGCACCACTGCACATAAAAACACTGTTTCAAGTTGTTAATCATTAATTAAACTGTAATATCTTCCAGGGTTTTTCCTTCTTGCAGACAGCTTGCAATCTAGGCAGACAGTTGAGACTGAGACTCCTAATGATTTTACCTGTACTCTTATAATGAAGAATCTAGTTTGTATGCTTGTTTGCTGTGCTTATTGTTTTTATGTACTCTATCCTCTGAGCTCTTAAGAAAATCAGTTGGTGATTCTCAAATATATAACCTTTTCCAAACGCATTTGAGGCTTGTTGAGGTTGAATCTATCACGGACACAGACTTCACTTCCCCGGCCAACATATCGGTGTTTTAGTCACATAGTTTAAGACTTAATGGTTGCGAACTTCCCCGAGGAACAGAGTTTAGGCTAAATGCAAGATATTTGGAATACCAGTGGCTCCTTACAAAAACGCTTGTGTACTTACATTCACGCACAAAGAAAATGAAGAATACTTTTGCTATAATATTAAACAATTATTGAAATATACTCAGTGATTTGTATTATATTAAAGAAATGTTCTGTTTGGTATCTTGGAGAAGCAGTTACGTTTCTGTGATAGTCAAATTTAGTACAATTTCGTACCGACTGAAAACTATGTTAACTGAATGTGTGAATGTGGGTTATAGTCTCTAGACTAACTCACTGCTTTTCATGTTTCCTTCGACACTGTGAAAAACGACCATACTCCTGATACTGCATCTCTGACTTATTTAAAAAAAAAAAAAAACACGATCCTGACTGTGATGCATCACTGTCACTTTCACATGACCTTACAAAAACCGAATGACCCAAACCCCCCCCCCCCCCCCCCCCTGTCCTTTCGGGAAACACAGGTACAAAGGGCAACTAGGTGGAAAGAAACATCGGCCCAGTTTTGCTTATCGAATCGATACGATAAAGAATGACTGACATGGATCGATAGCTATAATAATGCTGATATATCGTGCATCCCTAAAGACTCCCTTTTTTTAAAATCAGAAAACCAGCAATTATCCTTATAATGACTTGTAGTAATAAATAAAATACTAATTTGGCAGGAATTTCAAGTGCCTTTGGCACAGAATGCATTTTTTGGCAGTCTTGGGTAATCTGAATAGAATAAGCTAAAATTAGTGTGAGAGATGGCTGGCAAAGCTTTTGTTTAATAAACTGCGACTGTGTTTTTTTGCAATCGTAAATCTTTTCAAATTAGGTTGTCGAGTAAACCAGGGAAAAATGTAAGAGCCTTTCTCAGCCAGGTGGCTGGCAGTGCACAGCAACAGGTGTGGGGGGGGGCATGCTAGGTTAATATATGACAGCCTGGCATTATAGCAGTGTCTCTGGCATCTCATCAAGGGGACTTTAAATCCGTATGAGTTTTGAATGTGATAAAGCCACAACAAAGCCTCACTAAGAGCAAACTAGTGGCAAGTTTTTGGAGCCACATTTTATTTATTTATTTATTTATTTATTTATTTATTTATTTATTTGTGTGTCCTGTCTGGTAGTGTAGCATTAAGAATTGTTGTCTTAATGCCAAGGAGAGCCCAACAGATTTTACCTTCACACGTGGAGCATTACTGCTTTCACCATAGTGCTCCACTTGGTTTATATATTCAACAAGCTTTATTAGATTTTATGCTGGTACTATTTCATGTTAAATGGACACTGAAATGGGAAGATAGAAGAGGAAAAAATGGAGAGAAACAGATGAGACAAAATGCTAAAAGGGAGAAAAGGTGAAAGAAAAAGAGGAGAGGTAAGGGAGAGAGCAATATAACATTCTCTGAGTCTGCTTCTACACCTAAGAAGAGAGATATAAAAAGAACGGCAAAAACAAACTGATAAAGTATTACAGGTCCAAACAACCAACCCCTTGATACCATCACTGAAGAATATACAGTATGATTTAATATGAAATGTATAAAGTGACAGCTAAAGATAATAACAGGGGTTTTCTGTATAGAAGTGAATCTGTAAGCATCTGTAGGTGTTTGCGAGAGTGCACTTATGTATGTAAGGTTTATCCATGAGAAAAATGCTCAATAGTGGATGTGAGGAGCCAAAGATGAGGCCCACAGAGCATCGAGGCAGACACCGGGGGAACCAGAACCCCAGATGCCCGAAGAGACCCCCAGAGCAAAGGTTCCCAAGAGGGACCAACACAGGGAAAGCTGCCTCCCCCATCCAAGGGAAGAGCCACGTTTTAACAAACATCCAATATTGTTGTTACAGTTGGTTCATTACTGTTTTCAAGCCTCGATAGAAGGGACGAGAGTTTTTGTGTTATGATTTCTTTTTGATCGTAAATTTCCCTTCAGTTCTCAACGTTGTGTCAAATGGTAGTCTAGCTCGGCGGGCTCGTGGCTGCAGCCGATAACAAACAGTTGAATTGTGGGGATTAACGCGATTATATTTGATCAGTGAACAACAGCTGAGCCTCGAACCGAGGCCCCCGTCTCACAGCAAACTGCTGACTGCCCAGATTCTCGCCTGCAACCACTGTCCCCAACAAAGGCTTTTTACTGGATGTAACGGCATTAAAGAGACCAAGAAAGAAACTTGTGGCTGTTGACAGAGTTTTAATGGAGGCTGAGCTTCAATATCACATCTACGCTCTGATTGGGCAGGGATATGAAGGGAGGGGGGGAGAGATGGGTGGTCCTTGAGCTTTTTCCTGCAGTGTAGAAGCTGGCCCGCTGCCACCCAGAGTCGTGCACGCGTGTGTGCGAGGGGGAGAGAGGGAGGGAGATGGAGCGTGGAGCGAATGTGTCAGGATCTGTGTGTCGGCGTGCGGACAGTTTGACCGGGGGGTTTGGTGAAGCGCGGAGAGGAGGAAGTCTGCAAGAGCGGGGATTGCTGGGAAGTGAGGAACCAGAGAGAAGAAACCAGCATTAGTTTTTTGTTGTTGGATGAGGCGGTGAAGAGCCATGTTCTGTCTGAAAGGTAAGAGTTAGTTCATTACGTTGAAGAGTTTGCTTGGTACAATCCGGACTGGTGAGGCTTAAGAAAAGTTAAACTCCCACATTACTGTCCATCCTTGTCCCATGTCCTTCCTTACGCTTTTCTCTTTAATAAGGGGAAAAACCCCTCCTTCTATCTGATTCCTGTTTGAACCACATTAATAAACTTTATTCCTGTCCTCTCCCTTTTGAAAAATATTTCTCTCAGTCATCCGTCTTCAGCCTACCCGCCGCTGGGCGTCATTTGAATCAAATTTTGGAGCGTGGTTGAGGAGCTACTGCTCATTTTTTGTCTTTCATGTGTGAGCTGGTTGACCACAGGAACAGCTGGTGAAGCAGCAGCTGCTGCAGAGTAAAACCATGTGTTGCTCATTACTATATGGGATTAGAGGGGGGGAAAAAAACTATTCTTCTTTTTACTGTTAGCCTCAAATTCTTTCTTTCTTATCTAAAAATCTAAATCATTTGCTAACGTTTTTTTTTTAAATATCATAGTTTCAAGGTGTCACGGTGTTTGCACAAAAACATAAAAGTGTATAACTGTATTTCTGTAATATTTAAAACAGAAAAGGAGTAATCCCCAAGTTGATAAAATAACATTATTACTTTAAGAGCTAATAATTGGTGCTCAAGTTAAGAAGGGCTGATATTAGGTCAGTAATTAGTCAGGCTATCAGCTCAGGTAGCCAGCCTGCAGTCAGCTGCTTAACAGAGATGCCTCTCCTTCTCAAATAGAGTTTAAAAGCAGTGTCTTGATAAAAGTGTGTCTGCAAGATCTCAAAAAGTCTTAAATAAGCCTGGTTTTCCAACATAAGCCCGTAAATTACCTTTTATTTAGGGATTACATTTGTTCATGCTTTACTTCTTTCTTTTAAAGAAATGCTTTAGCGACATTCATTTGTCCCTTGTCTTGAGGAATTAAGGTATTAACTCCTGTTAGATGGACTTTAGTTGGCAACTCTGCCTCCTAGTCAAACTCTGAAAAAAATCTCCCCTAGAACCGGCCAAATGTAGTTCCTTTAGGGAAATAATGTCAGAAAGACTCTTGATTAACAGCGAGCTCCTCCATCTTGCAAAAAGTCCGTATTTGTCAACTATAGGTTTAAAAAATTAATGACTGCAGTGGCTGTATAACATTAGCTCTAACTTTCTTAAATTCGTTTTAAGGGAAGATGTCAAGTTAAATTTGCTTTGCACCAGTCACATCAACTTTAAAAGTTAATTAGACTTAGACTTAGACAACTTCATTTGTCATTTTGTATGCACAAAGTACGTACAGATAGAAATTTTGTTTGCGAAATTTCACACGGGTATTAAGAAGTCTTGAATTTAACTCATTAAAACTCTTTTAGCCGTGACACAGTTTTTCTGTTTCACACAACTGTGAGTATTTCCCAACAGCTCGAGTTGCTCTTTCTTGTAAGTGAGCTAATTGTGTATTAGACGTCTTTCAGTCTGCTGACCTGCAGTGCACAGCAGCAGGTGGAGGAGTGGTGGCACTGTGATTTATGTGGTTAAAAGTGCGAGCAAACAGTAACATGTCAGCGGTTCTGAGAACCTTGTGTTCAAACCCTGACACCAAAAATCTGACAAATAGACAACTTTTCTTGTCGTTCTTTTTTTTTTTTTTTTTTACCAGCACAATAACTCTTAAATACTTCATAAATATTGCCGTTAGGGTCAGTGTGCTTTTAAACCACATTCAGTCTCTTTATGTAGGAACATAATGTTTGTTTTTAATCTAACTTTGGAATCGCCACAAAGATATGATAATGAGACCTTCAAGGAAAGCTTAAAACTAAACATAGTGTTGCAAAAACACTGATGCTCCATCCAGAAACTATTTACCTTCCACATGTTATCATTTAATTGTGCCATTTTTTCTGGTATTACTGTTCAATATCTTTTCCTTCTTGGGTTCCCTAAACTCTTAAAATGCACAAAATAATACTGGATCATATGTTTACTGGGAGAAATCTGGTTTTAATTGATGAGTTTTTCGCTCTGCTGTTTTTGCTGTTTAGTAAATTCTTCCTCTGAAACCATTTTCTAGGTTGTTTGTAGATTTATAGCTGAGGAAATGAGGTAATATAAACTGTACACATCATTTATATCTTTCAGTGTCCCAGTTTTTCGTCTGTGTGCACTAAATCAGGCTGTCAAACACAGTCCACAGATTGTGACTCTTAAAAAATGGACAGAAACAGATGTTGCATCAACTCTGCCAGAAGTTTAATTTTTTTTTTTTTTTTAACTAAAGCAGTGTTGAGCAGCTCATGAACATTTTCAACGTTCCCTTGGTTAATATCGTCTGAAACACATCCAGTTTGGGTTTTTAGCTTCAAAAACACTTTAGCATACTGACCCAAATACTCTACATCATGTTAAATTCTGGGATCCAACCACTAGATTACACGGTTTGCCAGCTGCTGAATGATCGCTCGTGTTATTTCAACAAGCTCCCTTCAGCAGACGTGACACTTCTCTGTCCGTGTTCCTGCACTCCCAGCTGTGGTCAGAGTGAATTCCCAGCTGTTTTCACCACCAAAACCAAAAACCTTCGTATTAGAGCATAAGCCCTGTGCGAGGGGAGACTTGGTTCAGCTCTCCGTACGTTACATAAGTTATTTCAGGGCTTGTAGCCCCTGCGGAGAACATGAGCACTGGATGGGGATGTGAGTAGCGGATTAGTCGGAGATGAAGACGTCGATGCCACTTGGATGAAGAGGTTTCCTGTTTGTGACGGGGGAAAGAAATTCTCCGTCTTCGTTAATGTTGCGAATTTAAGACAAAATTTGAGCAAAAATTCACCTGACGACCCCCGCCGCGAGTTTACTTCAGGCCATCTTGGGCTCTTTCCAGTCCGCAAGAACATATTTTTGGCCGAGCTGAATGTGGTCAAGCGTGTGATAACATAGAGGCATGCAGTGTTTTTGTTGGGGGAATGTTGTCGAACTGTGATGTTGCACTAAAGTACCCTGAAGCATCTGTCGAGCTCCTCTCCTGAGCAACAGATTAATCTGAGACTTGCCCTTAAAAATATTTACCTAAAGCAATTAATAGAAAGTTTAGAGAATTATCTTTTAAATCACTTTTTTGGTCAAAATAATCCTAATGTATTTGGTTATAGTGCTAAACTTGTGCCGCTCAGCTGCTTTTGTATGTATTCAAGCAATTTTAGTAGTGTATTCATTTTTTATTTATACTTCTAAATTAAAGCATTTCTGACAGCTTTTTTCATACATTTCCTCATTTTCTTGACTAAATAATAGTTTGATTTGGTCAACAGGAGATTATTGAGTTATGGCACACAAGATTCAGTTTAAACTTAATGGAGATTGAGCTTAAAAACACCACCAGCTGTTAGGCACAGTGGTGGCGGCATCATGTTGTGTGGCTTCAACCATCAACAGGTAGGTGGTTTAATTGTTGACACAGCTGACTGCTCCAACAGGACAATAATCTAAAAAAAACCATTCCAAACTGGTTCTGGAGGGGGAAAATTAGGCTAATATTTAGCTTTAGAGACTCCTTTCCCAAAGCCTGGAGCTAAACCCAGTGGAAAACTTGTGAATTATGCATAAAGGTCAGATCCGTGTCAGGATACCAATCAATTTTAAATTAACTCCCAGATCAGGCAGCCTGAAGCTTGTTGATGGCTACCAAAAAGTGCATGGTCAAGGTGCAACTTCCAAAGAGATATTTGACCAGCTGTTTGTGGAAGTGTATGCATATGTTTGAGCCTGTATGTATAACTTTGATCCTGCATGCAGCAGAGAAAATCAACAATACAATACATTCAAATTATTGCAGTTTCCAGTTATTTGATGATCCATCTGCAGGATGGTAGGTTGGTTTCAATGGATGTTTTAAGAGGAAGTCTATGACGTAAACAAGTCAAAGCCCAAAAGAAGGATTTTGTTCTTGATCTGTAAACAATAGAGGCTGAAGTTCCTGTAGGCTGTTAACGGGATCTGCAGCAACTCCAGTGAACCTATTGTCTTCTGAAAAGACTCGCCAAAACAATAGTTTTTTTTTTTTTTGTAGAAACTTTAGAGGTTTAGGAAAGGCTTGGAGTCGGTAACGAAGTCTGAAACGGCGATTGAAAGGTGAACAGCGTTTCCCCTAAGAAGCAACTGTGTGAACATGAGGTGTAGACTGACAAAGGGGGAAAGTTTTTGTTGTGGGCGGACTCTGGGAAGACAATGGTTGACTCCCTGCGGACGAGTGGAAAACTTCCCCGGACTGAGGGCTAACTCAGCATGCAGGTGCTCCTCTCGGTCCATTCAGAGACACGTGTCCATGGAAACCATTGTCCGTCTCCAAAAGCTTTCCGCTCCCCCCCCCCGTCCCCTTCCAAACACACATACACACGCAGAATATCTGTGCAGATGTGTGTGTGCACACACAAAAATGTAAAATCATGTTTATACACAAACGCTCTTGTCCCAACCTAAAAAGAGCGTAGTATTCTTGAAGAAGACCCACACAGTTATTCACAACCACTAATGCGACCATTTACAGGAAGTTGATGGGAATCTGAGCACACAGACCCAACAATGTTACATCCAATACGTAGGTTTGTGCTTTAATGAGCCTGACTTGTACACAGATGTTTTTTTTTTTGTTTTTTTTCTGAGGGAACTGGTAGCATCTATGCAGCTGGATTGAGGACATCGGCGCTCCTAAGTGCAGCTCAGGCCACAGTCAGGATGTTTTGGCTTGCCCTGCGGACTACGTGTTAGCGCTCTTTGTTTTTTTTTTTTAGGCCTGCGTGTGCCGAGGCATTCCGGGGTTGGTCAGTTCTGATTTGTGTGTGAGAGCGCCACGTTTTTAGGGGTTTTGTTAATCGGCTTGTGTGTTGGCTGCCTCGCCATGCTGTGGAAATGATAACTGTCGGTAATGGCTGTTTTAGCCCCTGGCTATCCGTGGAGGCTTTGGCACAGTGACAGTCGCTCAGCGCCTCTTCCTTTTTTCTGTAGGCTTATGCTCTACAGTATGAAAAAAAACGGGCAATCACAGTCAATCAATGCCTCCCTGAACCCCATAGATGTTTTAAAATGAAATTGACAAAATTGCTCCAGTTTATTAAAAATTAAACCAGTTGGAGAACGATCTAAGGCTTTTGGAAATCTGTTTGACTCAGAGGAAGGTATGTTTTCTGGCATTTATCTGGAGTTTTACAAGTTAAGACCATTCCATTAGAATAAAGTAGTTTTTAAGACATTAACTTTTTTTTTTTAGCTTTAACATAAAACAATTAATACAGGACAAGGATAATTTCATTGTGCGGCATCAGACACAAACATTTACGCATGTTCACTGTGATCTTTGTGCTGGTTGGCAGGCGACACGCTGTGTAAAGAGGAGTCTGAGGATGCTACTAACAGCAACATGATCGCTTATAGTCTCTCAAAACGCGGGAATCCAAGGGGACGCACAGCCTAACATGACAAAATACCTTTGTGGATACACCTGATGTCATTTTTGTGTGGGTGGGACCTGATACTGGCAGTTACTGAAAGAGCACTCTTTGTGTTTGAATGTTGACCCTTGCCTTAATTAATAGCAGAGCCACTTCGCTATAATCCCTTGAGCCTTCCTGTTATCAGCTGAAAGTCCTGCTCTCCTTCACAGCCTGAGTGAACAACAGAAATGTCTAAACATGTTGCAAAAAATAGTTTCCTTCTAAACAGCTTCTTATATCACTGCTTCCTCTAATTAGATTTTTTTTTTTTTTAACCCTTACTGATACTGAAAGTATCTGACGTTGAGTCAGAAGCAACTTCCACACCTAAGAGCGGTATGATGCATTCACTGATGCGAAAAAGATAGGATTTTTTGAATTGCAGAGCAGAGCACCAGAAGATTTTTAAATACGTTTGCATGTTATCCTCCATAAAAATAGCTGTATGGTAATAAAACTGACTACTTGATCATCACAAGCCAAATTCAGTTTTAGAAATAAAAACCAAAATGCCTGAGAAGAAGATAATCATCGGTAGCTTACACCTTCTTTCTTTAACTTGTGTCTATCCACAAGAATGTAGTTAATATGACATATTTAGGTCTTCAGGGGATAATTCAAGGCATTGATTTGAATAATCTAGCATTATTGGGAGGTAGTACCTTGTTTCCTTTAATTTCCAGAGTAATGAAGGTAGCATTTATACTCCTTCCCTTGCAGTTTGTGAATCCCTTATATTTCTTGATCAGGTCACTCTGGAGTACCCCATAAATAAGACTTAACGCAACCAGGATCTGTGAAAGACACCACTAGGGGGCAACATATTCCTATTAAATTGTTTTTAGCCGCTTTTTTCCTTCCATTTGCTCTGTTTTTAATGATAGAATTTTATGTCTAACCTCAATCTAGATGTCCAGATGTGCTTGTGTTTCAATTAGCACAAGGTTTGTTTTGGCCACGGCGACTCTCAACCTGTTTGTTAATCTGTCAGTGTTTATTGACCTGCCACTTATCTGGTGTCTGCTGTGCTTACACCTGTTAGTGTTACACTATCAGGGTTTATACTCAACCCATCTGCTCTCCTCATTCTGTGCTCCTCTGCAGCTTCCTAGGGGAAACGTGCAGAAGTACATTAGTGGGTTTAAACTTCAGAGATGTGTTACATGGAGGCAAATCCGTTGATATCTGTCCCCAACGTACGTGTCTGTCAAGAGTTGGCTTTGTTTGTTCCTGAAGGTCGGCACATTCGTGTGGAGGAATCGACGCACTTCATTACCAGCAGCCTGGTGTCCATCTGTGTTTTATGTCTGTCACAATCAGAAGCTGGTGGAAGGGGTCTGGCGGCTGGATAATCTGGTTTTACAGATTAGAAAAGCAGCAGCGAGGAGCAGAGGGAAGAAGGGAGGAGGAGCTGAGAGGAGAGGCCATGTGGACTCCGCTGGACAATGCTGGCGCTTTCTCAAATAGGAGGAGGAGAAAGAAGGGCGCTTTTGGATGCTACTTTGAGCAAGTTAGCTTTTTTTCCCCCCTTAAAGAGACTCGTGTTTTTTTTTTTTTCATAACTACTTTCTTGTGCTTTGTTGACCTGCGGATCGTTTTCTGCATAAAATGTGGAGAGGCTTTTAGGTACGAATTACATTTTGGATGGAAAGAAACATGTTTTAACCGCAGGTATTTTAAAATAAGACATTTTTACTGGTCTTTAACTTTTGCTTTTGCCGTTTTTGGAGCATTGCAGAAACTTTCTGTGGTTACATTTGTGGGTCACCACCCTTGTTTTAGCAAGATGCTTGGACTCAGCCATCCTGCTGACAACCACGACTTGTTTTTCGACAACTTTCTGCTGCAATAGTTCAGCAAAAATATTTCTTTTGGTGGTTGATCCCTGTAATCGAACACCGAGTATAACCCTCCTCTCTTTGTCAGGCAAATCAATTCAAGTCAATAGCATCCCCTGAGAGGAGGAAAGCAAAGACAAAAAACGGTAGGAGGCGACCGGGGTGGGGGGGATAGAGTCCCGTGTGGGTTTCAAAAATCCCTCTAGACCTCCATCCTGTCTTCCCAGAAATGAAGGGGGGAGGCCTGCAGCGTGTTTGAGAGTACAGGGGGGAGGTCTCAACCGCATCACCTCCAGCAGAGGGTCCTGAGAAGGAGGCTGGTACAAGAGGAAGGCGTAGTTAGGGGGGGGCTTAGGTCCCTGATAGAGAAGGGGAGGGCAGGTGGCAGGGCTTTAGGTCTCGGTCAGGGATGATCACTTACGTGCACTGCCTCTCATCGGAGCCAGTGGTCAGTTGCTGGGACAGAGCCTGCTATGAGGTCCCCCCGGGTGAGAGGCCAACTCTGTGCTCTTTCAAGCCCGGCAGCAAGATGGGAAACAGCCTCCAGGCCCAGGCCTGCCCCAGCCCCAGGCCCCCCAAAGCCGAGGGCTGCCTGCGCAAGCGTCTCCTCTCCGTGTCGAAGGTGCACCAGAAGCAGGACTCGCTCTGGACACCCAAACCCCTGCTCGGACCTGTGGTCAAAGGCTCACCGGGGAAAACCACTACAACCTGCCTGGAGGGAAAAGGTACACAATTAAGAGAAGATTACTTTTGCTGTATGCAAATCTTGCCTTATGTCATTAGAAAACTGTCTACATCTTAAGAGTAAACAACGTAGTAGCCGTTCCTTCTAACTCCTAGTCTTTTAAGAGACTGATCATGCATTTATCAGGTAAATGAGCTCCTGCTTCAGATTTCTCTAAAGTCCCCAAAGTGTTAGAGCAGAAATGGTTACACAGCATTTGTCAGAGCAACGGTCACAACACATGGAGGAGAAGCCGCCCCAAGCTGGGCTTTGTCGCTTCCTATTAGCTGATTTCCATCCTGCTGTAACTGAGTGATCTGTGCCGTCTGTCGTTGAGGGTAAATCTGCACGTCTGTATGATTCGCTGGATACCCTATGTGGGATGGTTGTGGATTGGGGCTTTATGTCCCCAGGCCCTCTTGGTAGTGATCGGGATCCTGCAGGTAAAATCCCAATGACCCTGATGAGAGGTTGGCATAAATACTGTTTCTAATGCACTGAGTTGCATGAAGTAACCTGGGACGGCACACATTACATCAGCAACCTTACTCAGTCAGGCTGGTTTTCCTGTCAGTGGAAATGTGCTCCAGTTTTTATTCCTGCCTCAGTTTCTGTACTCTAGATTGCCTTGTAAATGTATTTATATCCCTTGAACTTTTTCATATTGTGCACAGCCACGGACCTCGGTCCATTTTATTGGGGTCGTATGAGACAAACCAACACTAAGCAGCACATAATTGTTTAAATTGTCGAGTCAAAAACACTCGAAGGCCAAAAAAATAATTAAATAAATTACTTAACTACACAATTGTTGTTGAATGTTTTTGTTTTTACCTGCTCTACAAAATATAATTTTAAATAAATAAAAAAAATTAGACTCTTTATTTAGCCAATTTTAATTAATAAATTCCAATCAGATTTTAATTCACCAAAGTCTCCATTTGAATAAAAGTCATTGGATTGATGTGATCCTATTTACTGTGAAATTAAAGAGCATGTTAAATGTGTAGTTATTAAAAGCTCTGTGTTGTGCCTAACATTTAATTGTAAGATTTTAACTTGTCCGCCCTAATTACAAGTAAAAGGTTTTCATCAGCGTCAGCCAAATCTTTTTTCTAATGCAGTCTAGGGGACACACAAAATCAGCACAGGGGCCGCAAAATGGGCCTTTCTCCAAAACGTCTGTATCATGGGAAACTATTCATACATCGCCTTGAAGACACCCTCCCCATGGTGCATCACAGTGGTGGTAGCATCATGCTGTGGGATACTTTTATTTAGCAGAGACAGGGAAGCTGATCAGAGGAGATGGGAAGATAAACGGACATAAAATCAGGGCATTCCTGTAAGAAAGTTTTTTTTTTTTTGAAAGGCTGCTTGAAATTTTTTTTCCTGAGCAGAGGTTCGCCTCCTCGCAGGACAGCAACTCTAAACATACAGTGACTGCATGAATGTAATGTTTTAGTTTAAAGCATGTTCTGGTAGCACTTTGAATCGTCTTGTTACTGAAGAGTGCTATAGAAATAAACCTGCCTTGCCTTGCCTTGGTAATGGATTTGCCCAGCCCAGGCAAAGACCAGATCCAAATCCAATTGAGAATATGTGGCTAGACGCTAATTCTCCCCATCCATTCTGATTCAGGTTGAGCTGATTGGTTAAACTTTTAGTCACTAGATTTGGAGTCAACTACATTTTGCAAATATATCATCGTTGCCCTGTACTACCTGGACTGCAAAAATGTTGCCTAATTATTTAAGTACCCTTCTGTCAGGCCCTCTGTAGCTATAACATGCTTGGAGATTTGTTTAATGCAGCATAAAAACGTTTTAGAGGGTAAAGAGGTAGTAGTAAAGGGGTAAAGTCACTAAGGAAACTACAAGTAAAAAATTTTAATGCCAAAAAAATCTACTTTCTTAATAAACCCTCATTGTTGAGATGGAAGTAATGAATTTTATTTCCTAGTCACTGGATATACTACTTATTACTGGGGTTCTGTATTTGGTTTAAATCCAAAGCAGAAAGATATCAAGATGTTTTAATTATTATTTTTGTGATTTTTATCAATATCTCGTTCCAAATGTTTTCCCAGTGTGGTGCATCTCTACTATAGATGTGCAAAGCTGTTAGATAGTACATACACCAAAAGACTTTAAGCTGTAATTGCAGCAACCCGGGGACTGGATACATATGCCACACTTTTCAGATTTTTATTTCTCTTCCACTTCACAATCAGGTGCTGCTTTGTGTTGGTCCGTCACATAAGCTCCTGATTAAATGTAAACTTGTGGTTGTGATGTGGCAAGACGAGAAAGTTCTCCATCCGTCCAGGTATCCATAACCTGCATGGATGTGTGTCACTTGGGACACATGGTCGCTCCTCTGGGTGTCCCCCCACTGGGAACAGAACATAATGGCAAACAGCTGGAGGTGACGGGCCAGTCACCCAGGGAAGTGCATGAGAGAGCTGACAGTATGAGGGTGATGGAGGTGACCCACTTTCACCTCTGCCACTACATAAAGGAGCCATTAGAGAGACGGGGTAGAGTGGAATAATACGCCTTGGACTAACGTCCAGTGCAGACGTCCTTTGTACTCTGTGCCATACAATTACACCAAGTTACCGTCGCAGGACAACAGTAACTTGGTGTTTTGTGTATTTTTACTGATTTAAAATAAAAACATCAAGGCCTGGCTATGCAAGGACACTGATAACGATAAGTCATTCGGTTCTTTTAGACTCTTTAGCCGGTCAATGAGTCTGTCCCTCTGTAGTGGCTATAGAACGGAGGAACCAGGGTTTGAATCCCGGTAGCGTCAGGAAGACTCTGTCAAGTCTGTGTACAAGTTGTAGTGACTACCACAGTGACTACTACAACCACTAATAAGCAGCCGAAAGGGCTCACAGTTGATCCATAAACTTATTGCAAGCTACTCTTTAAAGAAAACAGGTCAGTGAGGACTGCCAGACAACCACAGGCCGTCCCCATGAGCACTTGGGCTAATACGCCCTGACAGGCTGAGATGTAACTGCCTTTGCTACAGTATTGTCTCCGCTCTCCAGGTTTAATCAGCGTCCATCAACCGCTGGACTAATGAGCCTCTCACAGACGAACCCACTCACACTGGAACATGGCTAATTCGTTCTACTGTTTACTTGGAGGTCATGCTGATTGTTATTTTCGGTTTTCTTTCTTCTTTTCTTGGGTAATCGATCTCCAGAGAATTTCTTTTTACATGAGAGTTTATCGTTTCAAACTATATTCGTATCTCTTTAAACACAAGTCCGACTTATCTTTAAGTTTCCCTCCAGCTCTTCTCTGTTATGCATTTAGGTTTGGAGCAGGTGTTTGACAGCTTTTCCCCCAATAAACTCTCACTGGATATAGCCAGGGTCAGTTATTGGCCAATCAAAGTAATTGCTCCCTAGAGAAGGGCACCTGAGAGATGTCAGGCCTGTGGAGTAACAAGATGAGGCTAAATGAAATGGGTCTTGACTCTTAGAATAGAGGGGGAAGCCCTGCTAGAACCCAGTTAAGGTAATATGATTTTCCTTGGGAGAATTGGAATGGGCTCTGACCTTAGTTCTCTGTTATTATCTCCCCTTTTTTTGCTTCCCACACACACAAACATTACATCTTTTTCATCATTTTTAGCATTTAAAATAATATAAAATGTAATAAAGTTGCAGATTCAACCGGAGGCTTTTTAAAAAATTGTGTATTCAGTAAGACAAAGGTAGCAAATGCTTACTTTTTTTAATTCCTCTCGTCAGCAGGGAAGACAAAGACGTTTCTATGACCCCTAAAGGAAAAAGGTTGATCCTAAAGTAGTTTTGTTTTTTTTTCCTGATGTAAGGGTTGTAGGATTTGTTGTTGTTTAAACCGCTCATAAATTAACAATGACACGTTAAGATTCCCCTGCAGGACTCATAAGACCTAAATCCTGCACATTCTCAAAGACTGATGAATACAGACAAGTGCACACTTAGCCTGAATGTGCATGGGAGCAGTGAATAGCAGGTTGGAGGTGGGAGAACAATGGAGGGGAGAGCACGACACATAGCTTAATGAGATGAAGCAGAAGGGTTTTTACACACACACACACACACACACACACACACACACACACACACACACACACGCACTTTAAGGATTTGAGGGTCAGGGGTTGGATAGGGTCATTCAACTGTAAAATGGGTGAAGCCTGTTTTTTTTCCTTCAAAGCAATCTTGTTTTTCCCCAATTTTCTGCCTCACTTTTCTTCTTTAACTCTGTTTAAGAGTAACTATATTAATGTGTGTCTTTATGTCTTTATTTTTTTCAGTAGTTAATATGAAAAACTATGACAATTCAATAATCTCAGGTCAGAGAGGATCAGTTTAACCCATAGAAGGAGCAGCTCGGTAACACTCCATGAGTAAAGGCTGATTAATTATCACTTAAACAGGTGCAAAAAATAATAATTTACTGAAATAAAGGCAGAAATTTGCCTTTATTTCAGTAAATTATTGCCTTTATCACAATACTGTCTTTTTTTTTGGTAAAGTTTTGGCAGATTTTATCTAATTTCCTTGTTAAAACTTAAATATTAATGGACATAAGAATGGTATTGGAAATGTCGTTTTTCACTTTCCTACCGTTAATGGTTATGAAATTTATACTAAAAGCAGGCGGGGCGCCGCAGTGTGTGAGACAGCGAGCAGTCGCTGATAAATAAGGGTTTTAATTCTGTTTTGAAACCAAAAAGTTGACATTTTAAACTGATTTTAGCATCTAATATTAGCAATAAGTGTGGCCAGCATTATTAAAACTCCGACGACGATGAAGACTTCTTACTAAACCCAAAATGCTGCCAATATATTCAAATCCAATATGCTCCAGAACAGATGTTGAAAACTAAAAAGGACCAAACAGAGCCCCCTTTCCTCTGCGGCATTCGGCCTTCCTGTTATCTACTGAAATTCTTGTTCTCTCTTACTCTTTCACAGCCTGAATGAACAAAGACCAGAAAATGGCTTTCTTTGAAATACCTTTTTGTATAGCTGTGCTTCCTCTGGCCTCACGTTTAAACATGTTATTGATATTAAAAATGTTTAGTCTTGTAGCAGTAACAGGATACACATCAAAGAGTGTTGTAAGCGTGGCGTGTTTTTAAAAATTTCCGAGCGGCCGGTCAACAATCAGGGCAGATCTAGGAATAACATTTAATCCTTTAATATTGTATTTTGTGTTTCATGCATTCAGATGTTGTAGCAAGATGTTCTCTGTGACTCTATATCCACTAATTCTGACAGATTTAATGAGACTTAAATTGACAAAGTGGAAATAAAGGGTAAATTATTGCAGCTATTGCCACTCTACATTTTTTAATGCAGCCTTTTTGCATTGAAGTTAATTGTTTTAACCTTGGAAATGTAAAATTCTGACTCCTGTGAACCAATTGAATGGGGCAGCATTAGTTCTCCCTGGTGAAGGTTGCAGAATCCATGTTATTTTGCACACAACAGCGGTTGTAGTTGCTCAAACAAGCTGCTTGTTTCCTCTTCCTTTGAAACATGAGCTGTCGTTGCTGTTTTAAAATAAAACACATCAAGTCTTCCTCATATGACGACTCCTCAGTGCAAAATGAAAGTCAAGAAAGTGAAGTAACAAGATGTTTTTCTTGTTTTTTTTTTTTTTTTTGGAAAGTCACTATACATTAGGCAGCATTTAAGTATTAAGTTAAATTCATTCAGAAGTTTTTTTTAAACATAGGTATCTTTACACCTATTTTATCTCAAAGCGTTACTTCATAATTCCAGTTTACCAGGTTTTATCACTATGTGCATCTTTCATGGAAACATATGACTCACTGACACTGAGACAGTTCACGTACCTCGTGAGACGTTAGATGTAGGTTCAAACTTGCTTGTGTCTGGATGTGTCACAGATACGTTTGTGTTATGAACGTGAGTCACTGACGTTAAGGGAATGAATGGGAGCCCGGGGCTCAGCTGGCTTCTCCTTCAGGAAACTGGAAGCGATGGAGGAGGTGGAGAGGAGGGAATCGGCATTGTTCCCACGAAGGGATCAGGTGTCGGAGAGCCTCTTGGCCCCATATGTTTCACAATAGAGTTTTACTTAGTGCTATGATTATCACATCAGGACATAACCGGCAGATAATCGCTTGAATCTGCAGAGACATTTATCCCATTATTGATTAATTTGGCCAGAGGATTGAAACCGTGAGCTGTGACAAAGCAGATGGCTGTGTTTTTTTTTCTTCTTTTTTTTTTCTTTTGAGATATCTAATTACTTTTTGGTTTATTTTTTTTTTTTTTTTGTAATGTGTTGACTTCACACGTTCCATGAAGATCCCCTCGCCATTAGGGTTTCCTGTTGACGTCTCTCTATCTGATCTTTGGAGCCACCTGGTGGTTTAGTCAGGAAATACATCCAAATGAAACTCCGCTCTTTAGATCGGAGGTATAATCTATTTTATCTTCTTTTTCTAGTGTCTCGCACTTATCTTATCAGACTCAAGTATCGCAGCATTTTTATGTGTCTGCACGGCAGACAAGGCACCTGTGATTAAAAAAAGAAAAAGAAAGAAAGACAGCAGCCAACATTGTTGAGATAATTGAAGATGTCGCTCTATTCCCAATGCATGTCAGTCTCATAGGCTGCACACATGGATTGGGTGAAATCCAACACACTTATCAACATGCACACATCTTGTCAAATACCTTTTTAATTCACTGCTGATGAGCAAGGCGAGTGTGCTTTTCAGTGCATTTCCGACTTTATCCGGCCCCTGCCTGCAGAAATCCCACACTAGTCTTAATCAAAACTCCTAGCGAGCTGCAGTGCTGGCTAAGCGCATGCTTAATCACAGCACAGACCTCAGTCACAGCTCATTTCTTTAATGAGAGCTGCTATAAGAGGGAGATTTCTCACCTCATGCTGCTTTGAGTCTGGTCTGCTGACGTCTGTGGCCCTGTTTGCCCCACTGAGCTGCCTGCTGCCTGTCTGCTGCTCATTCTGTATTATTTACTTTCGCCTAATAGGTCACAGAAATTATATCAGCGACTGGAACCCCAAAAAGTGCATGCTTGTGTGTTTTTTAGGTATGTTCCTGATGCTAAATTCATGCAATTAATGCAAGAACAACCCAGCTAATCCGAGAGTACACATTTAACCTGCCCGTCTTGTATTACTCTTTATCTACTGGTGTATCCCCAGCCTCAGCCTCAGACCCCAGTTATGTCCCAGTCAGCTGGAGGTTTCCATTGAGCCATTCAAAGCATAACCAGGCCTCTGAAAAGCTCACGTCCCCCCCCATAGAGACTGATAATAAAGGAGAGAGGGACGGGACATGGAGGAGAGGGAAAGTGATTTTAAGAGCCTCTTTAAATCTGTTGCCTTAATGAGTTGTCCTCACCATGGCAACATCTTTTATTCTGAGGTTCTCTCCATTCATGCACATGCATAGATGGACTTGGGTTGCAGACAAAGAGAAATGTAGAAACAAGGTGAGCTAAAGCCGTGCCGATACTCGTGCAACCATTGGAGAAACGACGGCGGTGCTGATTTGTTTATAAAAGAAGCTAAAGTGTTGATTGTTTTGGCATCAGACTAAACTGGATGGAGCTTTAAATTGTTGCTCATTTTCCACCAGCAGGGGGCATACGAATACAAATTACAAACAGGAAAGAATATAATCTGTAGTTACATATCACTCTTTGATTCTACACGTTGACCAGTAGATTTGCAGCACTTTTATAAGACTAAAGGAACATATTAAAAATATTACGGGAATAACTAGATGCAGTTGTGTTTTAATTATTTCCTCTCAGCCTCAGAACACCCATTTATCCAGGCCTAAAAGAGCCACCTTGGGTCCTGAAAGGTATTTAATTTGGAGTGATGTTGGTCTTAAATTTTTTTGGAATATTTGATAAGGGAGCTGTAATCATTTCCCCCAGGGCCAATTAGGAAAGGGGGGGCGCACTTTGCTTCCAAGAGAGGTTTGCTCTTTCTATTAAAGGCTCCATCCAAACCGTCTATTATTGCCCAGATGGGACAGAAGGGGGTGGGAAGCTAAGATGGATGGATGGAGGGAGGGAGGGAGGAGGGAATCATAGGCAGCTTTTTAGGGAAGGAGGGATTGATGGGAGGGAGGGAACGTAGGGTTAAGTAGATTTCGGGGTCATGTTTTTTTTTTCTAACCTCCAGACGAGGTCTAAACACGGGATTATCATTGGTGGATGTCGAGGTTAACACATGCATGTGCTCTCGTACACACCTCTTCATAACGAATCCCCAAATGTCCAAATGAAGCAACCGCTACAGAAACACTGTAATCCTGTTAGCATTGTGCATCTCAACAAATTATTCAAGAGCACTAAGATTGTCTTCACATTGTGAACAGGTATTACAAGAGGCCAAAGTAGCGTCATAATGCTGGATGATAACAAAATATGACTTTTGGCTCACTATAGGTCAGTCATAATCTGTGTTTCTGCTGTTTTTGGGAAGAAGATAATTTGCCAGAGAGATGACTGAATTGCCCTTCGCACAAGGACATACATGTCAAGCGGAGACGCCCTTTTATCTTCAGAAGTTATGGTTAAATATTTATGCATGGCTATCAATATCATTCATATATTTTTGGCACATCATACTGATAAAAATGCTGACTAAAAGCAAAAGAAGAGGAAGTTTAGCTTCAAAATTGAACTAAAAGTGCCTGAAATTTAAAGAGGGCATATGCAAAATCCACTTTTCAGCCATTAAATACTTTTTATTGTGTCCTTGGAGTCTGGAGGAGTCGAGAAAAGTAAAAGGTAGTTTCTCCAGGTGCTGTGTAGGTATCTTTGTATTCTTTTTGGGTCATATTTTTCTCTGTTTTCTATAGTGTTTTTGAACAATTACATCACAGCATTTGCTGCGGAACCGCTAAACAAGGTTATTGACTGAGTTATTTTGACTTGATCATGGATCATGATCATCTGTTACTTGACTGCAAACCAATACTAACCAGGTTGCAACAGCTAAGTAGTGGGGTGGAGTGGGAGTAAGAGGAATGTAGAAAATCAGGTAGTATATAGGGAAGAAATGGGGTTTAGGAATTGGTGAGCATTGGTGGTGATTTGTCTCGATGGAGGCTGTACAGTTGATCGTCACTCTTCAGTCTTTCTGTAAAATTGGGAATGTTTGAACCCAGAGTTGCCTTTAGCTGGATCAAAGTTGTAGGTCTAATGAGCTGTGCCAAATGCAGTCATGCATTATGATAAAAAAAAAAAAAAAAAAGAATCAATGCCAGCCACCAGAGTCACCATCCGATCTCATATCCAGCCCTGTAGTTGTGTCCCCATTGTCAGGCTGATTGTCTCGCCCACTTCCTTAATCTGATTATTGGTCATTTATTTGCGCTTCTGATGGCTAATTAGATATTCCGTTTTTTCCGTACAGCGTCCTCTCTCCAAATGACCTACTGTTGCTGCCAATGGAAAGTGAGATCCATTGTGAGAAATAGGTCAAACCATGCAGTGCAAAGGCTGCTGCTGTCACAGGAGAGCTATAAAAAACACACACTGACATTTTAAGTAGTAGTTTGTTTTAATCCACCCTCCATTGGCATACTTATGTTTGCCTGATAGAAACATGTTTACAGGGCTTTGCTCAGTGTGATACAGGCTAGCTGCAGGTGGCTTGTTGGTTTGTGCCCTTCAGCTACTGGAGGCACTTAACCTAAATTAGCTTCTCCATCTAAATTAGAAAAAAAAAAGCTCTCTTGCATCAGCAGGAGATGAACGTTTGGGGCTGCGGCGGCAGCAGCAAAGGGATCTGATCCACTTTAAGTGTCATTTAAGTAAATAACCATTTATTGGGCTTCCTTTGGTCAAAGTAGGGCTGAGGGATAAATCGATTTATTCGATTGATTTGAATTTACAATTTATTAAGATTAGTTTTTTTAGTATTCCTATCCTAAGAAAAATGCTTAAAATGACTGTTCAGATCAGATGTATGGCATTTAATGTGTGAAGTTAATTGTAGAACTGGATTAATGGTTGTGTGCTGTTATGAAGTAAGAGCGAGAAAACACAGACACACACAAACCCCCTCAGGAGAGAAGAGCAGACAGACCTGGTGCTGAAATGTAGGGCAGGAAACCAGAGGGGCATCCAAAATCTTGTTTTGTGTGCAGCTATCTCTGTAGAAATATTGCAACTACGCACTTTCAGGGTTATATCTGTTCTTCCAGACTACTGTATGTCGTTCTTTATTAACAGCAACAGCTGAAAGATACAAATTAATACATTTGAAGTGCATGCCGACCTCATTTTTTGTTATCCAGGCTAATGTGTGGCTCGCTGGGAATTTTTAAATGCAGCTACTGAAACATTGCTGCTGGCACTTATTCACAATTGCACATTGATGTGCACATCCATACATACAGTCTCTTGACGCTTACCTTCATATCAGTAAAATTCAAGCTATTATGTTATAGATTTTAAACCCAAAACCAGACATTGAGCTTGTTCTTATTGATGAGGCTGATCCTCAATGGAGTCACTGGAGAATCAGGAGGTCCAGGAGTCAATATGAGTGGAGTCATCGAGGCTGTATGCTAAGGGGTCCTTTCGTAATGTGGATATTGTTTTACTGGACCAGTGTTAAAGTATCATGTTCTTCAGATCTGTGATTTGTTAATGTTTAACATTAATCCTCATAATTTGTTATGCAACTTGAGAATCAATACACTGGCATCAGTTAGATACTGTATGTTTCATCTATTAAAATGTGTTTCAGTTACGGTTTTTTATATAGCACCAATTTACAACACGTCATCTCAAGGCACATTACAGAGTCAGCTCAATCAAGTCATCCAGACAGATTGATTAAAAGCTTTTCTATCCAAGGCGACCCAGCAGATTGCATTGAGTCATTGACTTGCAGCATTCACTCCCCCTGGGTGAGGATTCAGCAGCAGTGGACAGTCGTCTGCATTGTCACTGACTTTGCAGCAATCCCTCATACCGAGCATGCACGTAGCAACAGTGGAGAGGAAAACTCCTCTTTAACAGGAAGTAACCTTTTGCAGAACCAGGCTCAGTGTGAAACACAGTCTGCCATGACAGACTGGGGGTTTGAGAAGACAGAGCAGAGACACAAAAACAACACAGAAACACTGATCCAGGTGTACTTTCTATGGGAGAGAAAAGCAAAATGGTAATGGCAGTGATATGCGCTTTCCGGGGCTTCATCCAGGAGAGAAACCCAGACAAACAGATAATCTCTGGGTCAGTTTTCAAGTCCAGGGGATGAAAGACAGCATGTACAGTTAGTTGCAGTAAAAGCTCAGCCAATAGCTACATCTACACTGCACAAACAGAACCAAAAATAAGTAACATTTTCTTGAAATTAGTGTATTTGTCCTTGATTTGAGCAGGTAAATAAGATTATCTGCCAACAGAAAGAGTACTTTTACCCGTAAAATAAGATAATTAGATATAATGCACTTGAAAAAAGGTGATGGAGATGAATTCTTCCTATTTTAAGTGCAAAAATCTTATTCCATTGGCAGATTATCTTATTTACCTGCTCAAATAAAGTACAAATAAACTCATTTCAAGAAAATTTTAACTTATTTTTAGTTTAGTTTAGTCTGTTTTTGCAGTGTAGGAGAGAAACGGGGTAAAGCACTGAAAGACAGGGCCAAGATCATCTATAGGAAGTCACTTATTTTTAGTTTAGTTTAGTCTGTTTTTGCAGTGTAGGAGAGAAACGGGGTAAAGCACTGAAAGACAGGGCCAAGATCATCTATAGGAAGTCATTGGCAGCAGTAGCTCAGTCTGTCCAACTTTGGATTCCATAGGAACATAACAGTTTATTCACTAGTGTAATAATACATATCAAGTTCTAGCTTTACTGGTTTAGTAGTGTATAGTCCTAGCAGCGTAAAGCGAGCAAAGTAGCATGGCAGTAGGTTTAAAACGGCGTTGCCAGGGACATTTGGCTGCAAATACACCATGACGGGGTTTTGGAAGTCGTAAATTAGCCACATAACTGTCACATTCTCTGAAATCTCCAAACGGCCATCAGTCTTCTTGTAAAACAACTGCGTTTTAGCCCCCTGCTCAACAGGGTTGCTCCTTTTTTTCTTTTTTTTTTTTTTTTTTTAGGAGAGAGCCGCCTTTATTGCGCTGAACATTAGACGACAAAAGTAGCTGTTCAATGAATTTGTCACGGATGTGCGTCTTGTCATTGTGGGATTCTCCTGCAGATTGTTTTTACCCCTGTTTTGAGAGGTTTCATTTGAGACTAAACAATTTTACACTTTAGTTGGCCCACACAGTCAAAACGGAGCTCTTTGCATCCTCTGTGTGCTCAGTGTCCACCCCCCCACCCCCTAACCCACTCACCCCTTTTCATCCTGGCTTAAATTTCAAAGGAGTTTGTTACTGAGCATTGGGGTCAGACACTGGAGGAGAGAAAATTAGACACTGCTGAGCATGCTGGGCGGTGGTGTATGTTTGTGTTTTTGTCTTCCTGTGTGTATTTTTTTGTTTTTTATTTTAATTCAACCCAGACCTACAAATGTTTTTTTTTTTGGATCCACACTTTCATCTTTCTTCTCCTCTATCCTCCACCCCTGACTTCTTTCCGCCAGCTACCTTTATCTCATCTTTCTTTTATTTTTAATCTTCAAACACCTACCTTTTCAATCAAGCTTTAGATCTCCCCTCCCACCACATCAAATGATCTCTCCACTTTATGAGTCTTACTTTCTGTGTAATTCTCCTCTTGTTGTATTTCTCCATGTTTGTATTGTATTAAAAGGCATCTTCTTGATGAATGGTCGTTAACTTAGTGTGAACTGTGTGTCGTTTGAAGAGAAAATCCAGCTACATATCTTCCACCACATCAAAACAGCCAAATGAAACCTCACAAACCTCGCAGAGAGTGCAGACCATTCATGTTTGTGGCGTTGGCTGTAAAAGAAGAATGCGGCTAGCTACTTGTCTTCCCAACGTTGAGGTTTTTTCTCATGGATCACAAAAGACAAGCAGCTTATAAAAGGACCCCCCCCCCCCCTCCCCGAGCCTTTCAGCACATAACACACACACACATGCCTATGGATTACTGACTTCTTCTCTCTAAGATGTAGAAACCAGATGAAAGTTTACATCTTTTCTCAAAATGTCCACACAGAGGCTCCTAGAGGACCGTCACTTGAGTTTAACCACACTCTGTCAGCTGCTGTTGGAAATAAGGTGTCCAAAATGTTGCACATTGTGTCTAAAAATATTTTTCAACTGTATTAATCAAGCTGACAGAGGTTAGAATAGACCAGTTTGCCTTTCATTGGACTTTGATCAGTGATCGGCAGGTGAAGCACTGAAAAAGATCAGTTGTTCTTCCCTTTCTACTCATTAAATGTGGCAAAACTAAAAATTAATTTTCCAATTTTTTTTAAGTAAATCCATCAACCCCCAGCATGTAGAATCAAGAGTTAAGAGTCTTTATTGTCATTAGGTCAACCATAATGAAATTTTGGAGAGACACCAGTTCAAAATTCACATAACACACAAATCCAGGCATAATGTTCAAATAATTGAATACACTGTCAAGACCTCCTGAGAAGTTAAAATGACACAAATGGTCCCTTGTATCTAATAAGATTTAAATGTTCAGGTAAAAAAACAAAACAGAAAGATAAAAAACAAATAATCACTTCACAGAACGATGTAAATTACTTTGAAATTACATGATTGTATCAGGCAAACGGTCCCAGAGCAGATAACAAGGGTGCAAATAGTCATTAACACAAATTGAAATGTTCAACTTAATTGATGTTCAAGTTAAAAAGACAGGTCAGCTTACAGGATGATGTAAAACACCGTGGCATTGTGTGGATGTACCAGGCAAAATCGCCCTGAGAAGTTAGCAAAAAATGAAATCTCCAAGTTAAAGAACTGTGCAGTTTGCATGCTAGTCCAAACCAACACTTCCTGAGGAGCTAAAAGGGTGCAAATAGACATTAGCATGTGAGAGACAGTGTAAATAAATCTCAATCGGATCAAGAACCTGTGAAAGTACTAGTATGTTTGTAAACATGTAAATAGACTATGAACTGGGATAGTAGTTTATTTGATTTTCAGCAGGGGGCGATAGCCCTCACAGCTTTGGGATAGAAGCTGTTTTTGTGGCTACGTCCAAATGGAGCTGCATAATGTATCAGCACAGAAAGGTTTGAGCATAAAGATGAAGCTGGGGTCCCGTAATATTGTGACACCTATGCCACCCCAGTTAGTGGCCCGTTAATGCTGCTACAGAATTAAAGAAGGGAGAAAACAAAACAAATGCAGGAGAGACAAAAGAGGCATTTGTGTGGTGGCTGGTGACAAGGCGGTCCGTACAAACTCAGTAGAGGAGCAAAATGCATCAGTGTAAAATCCACAATAAATTCAATAGTGTCCGAAACACAACCGCAACTTGGAAGTCCGTCGTTGTTGTTGTTTCTGTTAGCGCATGCGTGTTAGGGGAGAGTCGAGGTCGACGTTGGCTCGGATGCCTGTTTGTAGCCAGTTAGGCGGATAGGGGTGTCAAGACGGAGCCGCCGTGGGGGGGCAGCTGCAGACATGCCCGCTCTGGGAGCCGGTTTCAAATGTAGTAGTCAGTTTAATCTAGACGGGACCGTAATCAACCAAGAAGTCTGTCAGATACAGCCAAACCCGGCTTCGTCTGTTAGTTTTTTATTTAATATCGGTACTTTGCTACACATTTAGCTTTAGAGCATAAATGTGGACATTCTCTTGATCTTTTAATTCTTTGATTTTCTGTTCGAATTAAAACCAAAACCGTTATCAAAGTACCTACTGCTCATTGTTTGTCTTGTGCGTGCTATTAAGTTTGTCAGAATACTCAGGAAAACCAGGCCGGATCTCGGAGAATCCCAGAAATCTGTATAAAGCGAAGAAAAATCCAGATCAGGGCATCTCTAATTTTAATCAAGTTATCATCAAGCAAACACACAGTTTAAATTCTTAGGGGAAAAAAAAACCCGTATGGCTGCTAACTAGACCTAAGAGGTTTGGTATCTGCTCTGGTAACAGATCTTCAGTCGGAGCTTTGTAGTAAAACCAGCGTCTGGTAAGTCTGTCTTTCAGATTAGTTGTCTGTTAGGTTGCTGGTCATTTTAACTCTTTACCAGTTTTTTCGGGTTTGGTACCAGACCTGTACCATGAAAAAGAGCCGTCTTGGTATAACCACAAGCACACGCCGTGTTGTTCTAGGGGACGTTTGAACCTGTGTTAATGACAAGAAATCTTCTTACATCTACCGCTCCCTGTATGGAAATGTAGTTATGTGCTTTCTATAAATAATATCAAAAGCAGGAGGTAATTGGTTATTTTTGACTTAATCAGGGATCAGTTAGGTATCAGAATCCCGTGTAGAATAATATTTACATACTCTTTAAATAAAATGGAGTTGATCACTTGTAGTCTAGTTGTTTTATCACCACAGTTCATCAGATTTATTAACTGCCAAGAGAAAAAAAGTGTTACACAAAGTTTAAGTACAGGGATGGGCACGAAATGAAAACATGCAGCGACATAGCAACCTGTGGGTCCGAAATAAGGGTGTGAATTGGATATGTGGTGCAAACGATTGATTGAGTGTTGGAGTGTATGTAGTTAATGTTTTTTGTTGGTGAGGGGGCGTGGGAACTTTACCCAATGGTAAAATCATCAGTGTCACTAAAAGCAGCTGTCAGCCCTTGTTTATTCAGCCAAGCATGTCTGTCACTTCTGCGTGTGTTGGGTTTGAGTGAAAGTTGGAGCTTAAAGTTCAGCTGCCCCTATTTTACTGTCAGTGAAAATGTCTTCACCAGCAGAAACACAAAGGTTGCTTCATAAGTTTTAGTTCATGATTAAAAAAACAAAACAAATCGTCCCTGCAAAGATACTTTTCAAACCTTTAATTATTTGAGTCTTAGCTTTTATCAGATATGCAGCTTTTTCATATCTGCCCCATTCTTAAAAAGTACAAACAACTTTATACGAGGACAAGTTTTGGGCTGCAGCCGTTGCATCGATCAGACGAGGTTTACAGTTTCATCCCCTCCACCCTGATCATGTCATATTACCTCTTTACCCCTCTGACTCATTGCTGATATATTATTTATGCCTTGCTCTATAGCACCAAGAAAACCAAAGTGATCAAGTTCCTATTGAACCCTGCTGTTCAGCTCCCAGTCACAGTTACATGGAGATGAATAATTGATTTTCATTTAAAGCATATAGAAGCAAAACAAGGGAAATACAAAACTGCTTAAATGTAAGATTTATTCTTTTGGTATTTCTTTGGTTTGCTGCTTCATCGATGCTGATCTGATGAACATAGTTGAGTCATTTTAAACGAAATTACATTAAAACATGAATTTTGAGACAGTCCTGTTCTCACACTGATGCCAAATGTTCATGTTGCAGGTTTGCTTGGTTCATTTGCTTCTATTCAGCTCTTTTGCTTTCCTTCATGAGAGGCGAAGACGTGCAAGGCCTGAGCCATAGCAAAGGGTGCACTAGATAAGAAAGGAAGGTAAAAATCAATAGGACTCGAGCATTAGCTATTCTGCAAGCATTGGTGTCTAGGAGAAGAAGGGGAAAACCTGGGATTTATGAAAGGAGGTAGCAGGAGGGACCGGATTCAAGTTGTTCAGACAAAGCTGAAGGGGTTTAAAAGATTGGCTTAACTCACTCTTCTTAAGTCCAATTAGAAAAGATGCTGAAGTGACGGGATTTATCCTCGTTTAGATGTCCGTTGGTATATGTTTAGGAAGCGGTTTTTAAAATGATTACTACTCAACGCACCTTTAAGCGACAATATCCATAGATGTTCATAGACGGGGTTCTTTCAAGGTTTAAAAGTAGGAAAGTCATTGCAAGATGTATCCATCCATCCACCCCTCCTTCCATTCATCCTTAAAGACTGGCCTTTGTGCAAATATCTGCCTTAGGGACATTTTGATTTTTTACTTAGAAATTCTGCTGAAAATACTAACAGCTCTTGTAACTTGGGTCTGGAAGAGTACAGGTTTTTGACCACGCTCCTTGGTGTGATTGGTCTCTTGAGCAAGGACATGCGCTGGGGAAGTCCTGGGATGGACCCACCAAGCCACCGTTTTGCAGACAACCGTTCACCAGGCGGTCCTGTATGTGAGAGACATTGTGCAGCCGCCTCTGCCAGGTCGATGGGGAGATCCAAATGGGGTGTGAAAACAGGACGGGAAGGACAAAGAGAATACGAGTCCAGTGACAGCAGGAAGATCAGCAGTCCTCCATCGGTCTCTCTCCGGTCACTGTGCCGCAGTGAATCACCGAGACATTATTAAGACGTTGCCGCCCCCTGATTTCTCCCTTCTTCTTTTTCACCGCCGCCTTTTGACGTACTTGTGTTTCAAGTATTTAAGGATTGTAGCCGTGTTGTCATTGGACACAATAGAAAAAGTGTTTTCACCAGTGCTAAAGCAGTATTTTTAGTTACTGTTAAACACAACAACAACAGTTTTATGGGCAGAAATCAATCAAAGCATTTTTAAACGTCATGATATCTTTTCGGTTTGTTGGTTGGATTTAAAAAAAAAATGAAGATATAGGCATTTATTCCTGGAAGTAATTGACTTATGTCAGCATCAGTTTTAGATATTTCTATTTTATTGACTGATTGGCTGTGTGTGGGAAAAAAAAGATTACAACTGCTTAAGCTTTTCTAATCTGAATTTAATAAATGTCAAATTGTCGGACTCCCCTTTAATAACACTATTCGTATTAATCTGAGTTTGCCCTTCTTTTTTCTTGGCCCTTGGCTTCCCAGACTTGCTCTTTACGTTTCCCTTACAAGCTGCTTGCACTACGAACAGATGAAAGATTTATAGTGTTTGGGCTGGGCTAAAGTGGGGGCTTCCATTCTTCAGCGAGGCGCAGCAGATGAACGTATGAATGGATATCCCTAATCCAGAAGGTGGCCTAGATTCACAGTGCTCCCTCAGCAGATAGAGATGTTGACCTGACTGTCAGACAGTGTGTGCGTGCTTGTTAACGCCTCCTGCAGAACAATAGGCGCTCTAATGACAGGAGCTACTAGAGCTCGTGTCTGCATAAATCACACTAATACTGTACGCGTGCCAAGCAGGACAAGATACAGTGTAGCTGCATGAAAGGTTATCAGCAACACCTCTGAATAGTTTAACATTTAAAAAACATATATACAAGTGATTGTAATGCTTTCATAATGCTCACTGACTATGTCTAAAATAGGGTTGCAGCCAGTGGTTATTAAATAATACAATAAGTACATTCAAAGAACTTCAGAAAACATCATAATAATTTTTAAAGTCCACTTAAAATGCTTAGAGGCCATCTTTAAAATGATATTAAACATAAAAGTGTTGGTCATGAATATTTTCTGTTGCATAACAGAACACATTATGAAATCAGTCTTTACTGATCGGTTAATAATTTCCTGTTACCATTAGGGCTGACGTGAAATATAACAATTTCCTGTCCTGCTGGTAGGGGTGGATATTTATCATTCATTATCGTGATAAGAATTTAGATTTTTTATGAATCTGAAATGCGATTAAATGCAGTCACTACGTGTAGTTTAGTGATAAAAAAAATAACACTTCTTTGTGCCAGTGGTGTCCTGAAGAAGCCTTTTTATAAATGGGTGTGTTTTTTTTAATATCGGTATTTGTGTTTGTGGGGCTTTGGTTGCTGTGACATACAATCACAGCTACAGTTACCGAAAAAAGACAGCAACAGTTTTAAATAGTTTTTTTACTCATCACTTTTATTCAATACCTCCAAATTAAAATAAAATTTTAGGTCAATATCACCCACCCCTACTTGCTACTTAATCTTTCTTTTATAGATGGCTCTAAAAGACGTGTGTGTCCATTTCTAGTTTTTGTCATTCTTTGGCCTGGCAACACAGATTTTGGCCGATTCCAAATTATCTTTAAAAACTGTCATACAGTGATTATGTAAATTAAGAGCTAAGACAAATTCACACGGTGAATAAAATGCTTTACAGTTTGAACTCTATTTAGCATTTTATGCTAGGGATTAGCGCAGTTAGCATTGCTAACTGTACACATCAGTCTCAGTGTGTATATTCTGAAGAATCTATCAAATGGCTTTGATGAAAATTTACAATCGAGCATTTTCCGTATCAGTATCGAGGTTCAGTCTTATTCACACAGTAACAACTTCCACACCGAAGAGTGCTGCTGTAAATAATCCACAGTGTTGTTATTGATAATTGCTTAAGAAAGTACAGAGGTGTTTTCAGTTTTACAACACAACGAGTGCGGGTTGTGTTTGACAACGCGGAGATGCTGAAGAACATGTTAACTTTTAGGTTACAGCTGCCGTAGGTAACGTTTGTATAAAGGTATTTTACGTATTTGTTAAAACCGTCAGAATCGGACAGGAAAATCAGCCTCTTCTGGCTCTTCCCTCTGGTTCTACTGCCATTTGCAGAAATGCACTGCTCCCGGTTAGAAAGCACCAATTAGAGAGTGGAGAAATGTCTGTCTTTGATTGGTTCTTGCAGTGTCACTCACTGTTGTGTGCACCCTGCTCAAAACCCCCTCCCCCGCACAGAGCTGCCATCTTTCAAGCTCAAGTTTGCCAGTGGGCTGCAGCTGTGTGTAGAAATTGGGGAAAAACAACCTACTTTACAGGGGAAAATGGCCATTTGTTGAGTGGTACCTGCTCAGAAAACAAACACAGGTAAGCATTGGAGTGTCACGACAGGCTCCAGTGTGTGGGAGGAGTGTTGGAGGAAGGGCTACAGTGCAGTAGAGAGCAAGGGCAAGTTACCTGTAAGGTCCGCATGTTTAAAATTCAGGCTAGGTTCACAGTTTTCTCAAAACTCCCTACTGCAGCTTTAAGTCTTCTTCAAAATGTGATTTAAGTTGTCATTCCCCTTTATTAACTGAGAATTTTACCTAAGTTTGGGCCACTAAAACACTAGCCAATTGTGCTTTTTCGTGTTAGCTTTAAATAATGTGAAACATTGAAATTTCAGGGACTCTTGATAATGCTAACGTGAACTTCCTGTATATTCACAATCCAAACATAATGGATGTTTAATTAAAAACTGTTTTGATTGGATATGAAGATTACATGAGTTTAAAGCTTCAAAATTTTGGGAAACAAATTTGGCAAATAGTTTACTGACAGCCTTTAGTAAAATTTGCCGTATTCGCTTATCTCAGCATTTCAGTACTGAACTGAAAGAGCTGTGGAGAGGGAGAAAGCAGTGAGAACTGAAAACCTTTTTATACAAAGTTCAGGATCATTTGCCTTCTCATTCAAGCTCTTGTTTGCACCCCTTCAACCCCACCTCCCTTTATTTTTCAACTGCTTTAGGTGAAATTAAATACGGCTACTAAAGGAAGGGCTGTCCCAAACTAATGGGTGTGTGTCAGAAAGGGTGGTATAGGAGTTTGTGTGCTATAGACTATGCACAGATTGGACAGTGGGTATATATTTATTTTTGCACTGATGCAAAGGTTTTATGTGAACACAGCAATCAGACAGGGATAAAAAAAGAAATAATGTACTTTATGAGTTAGAATTTCATGACAAATAGTCAGCATTAGATGAGTTGCATGTTGTTTTCCAGGTTGCATGCAGGTTAAGGTGACATCTTCAAAATGCTAAAAAATACACAACACTCGATTTTTTTTTTCTCTTACTTCAATGGTTTTTTAAGAGTATCTCAGTTTTAAAGGTTCAAATATTACAGATTTTGAGTCAGAGAGCCACTTAGAAAGTTTAGGAAAAATAAAACAAATGTAGTTGAATAATTATCAGCGATCAGAGCCTGTCTGCTTTCATAAAAACCTCAGATTTTTTTATGCTCCTGTCAGCATGGATGCATAAAGAAGCTGCAAAAGAATCTCTAATGATGAGAAGTAAAGGGCTGGGCTGCCAGAACGCCTTGGTAACCATTGCACAGAGAGGGAGAGGGAGAGGGGCCGGGGCTGCACCCCTCCCTGTGTGTGTGTGTGTGCATGCGTGTGTGTGTGTGTGTGTGTGTGTGTCTCTGTCTCTCTCTCTCTCTCTCTCTCTCTCTCTCTCTCTCTCTCTCTCTCTCTCTCTGAGGACTGGACTGGCAGCTGGAGGCGTGGTGCTGTTGATGATGGGGGGAGTGGTGGACCGTGTGTGTGTGTGTTTGTAGAAAGATGCAGGGTTAGAGACGTATTGTCAGCACAGCAGACGCCCGCGTGCACTTGTGAGAATGTGAGCAGAGTGGCGTCCTCAGCCGTGCACCTTCGTCTTGGTTTATCTCCATTTTATTCTAGGATTTGGCTGGTTTTGTGCCACTTTTTTTTTTTTAAATAAGGAGTATCACTCTAAGTCGGAATAATGGTGTTTATCGGGACCTCGTTAAAGTCTGTAATTAAGTTCTTCAAGAGGAAGGGTAAGGTTATCTTTTCTATTCCTTTTTATGCTGACAATATTTACATCTTAAATGTGTTTACCGTTTCGCATCAGATTAAAACACCGTTCGGATCTGTGCGTGAATTTCCCGCAGCTTTTAACTTTTGCAAAGTGAACAAAGGCCTGATTTAAAAGTGTTTAAATGGTTTTTAATATAACTAATAGCCCCCTGTGGCGATTCTGCTTCACTGCTGCGTGTGCTGTGTTTCACCCTGTTTGTTACCAGGTAACCTTTGGTCAAAGATTTCAGAGCCAACATGTCGTGGTGCTCTATAGCCCTGCTGCATTTACAAGAAAATTATGTTGGTAGAAGCTTCATAACAATAAATGATCAGGATTTATTTTGTTCTTAAGGGGTAATGGGGATTTCCGTTGTTCTTTAATTAATTTTTTAAAATACTCTAAAGCCATTTGTATCAAGTATAACAAGCAGATTATGTTTAATACTGTTAGGATAACACTGCGTGACTTATTTGATGAATGTGTATTAAGCACGTGAGTACTTAAAGACCTGCCTGACGTAGGACAAGCTGCTTGTAAAGTCTATCTGCGGGTTATTTATAGCTAATGTTTGTGCTAAAGTTAAGGTGGTGTTAATCATTATCTCAGCATTTCCTTACTACTTACACTTTGTTCTTCACATTTTATTTTTCTTCATGTGATGAAAACCAAAAGGCTCTTCCACAGTGTGTTTTGTGTTTGATGACGTATCCTGGAAACAAAATGACCAGCCGCAAACATTTTGTAGTCGCCGGTTGGAGATTAAAATAAATAATAATTTGGTTAAAAAAAGGTTCCAAAGAGTAAGTCGACATCTTGCAGGACATTTTTCTCCTTTGAATATGTGAAAAATTTGCTAATTTTAACATTATAATCAAGAACGTCTGTAAGAAATTCTTTATAGTTTATTTCAACTTTCATTTTCCATATTTTCCTACTACTCAAAGCTAATATTTGACTGAAATAAAAAAAAGCATCTAGTTGAATGGTACTCTTAATTTTTTAAGTACCAGCTCAGTAAGTTTTCCTACTGGTCATTTTGCCCCTCCACCAGTTTGCACCTTCATTGTGTTTTCTACACAACTTAACACAACTTCTACGCTCCTGGGCGTTTCATACCCATCAAGTACTCATTACTGTTTTGTATAATGTTTGTTGTAATGTTTTGCATCTACCACCAGGGAGTTGCCTATAGTTAGCAATTACAGTTGCTCAGTGTCCATAATAATAATTAATATACTGTAATGAGACAAAAGGTAATCTAAACTAAAACAACTTGTAAGAGGGTGTTAGTTAAGGTATTCATAAAATAATACACCTAAATAACATTTTGTTGAGGTCTGAACTAGGGCTGGGCGATATAGCTTATGCCATATCTGATTAACCCCCCCCCCTTTCATTTCAGAAAAATACATTAGTTCACAAACTTGCCTTTTTTGTCAAGAATTTCATCTGGGAGTTGACCTGAATTCAAAGTGCAACTAAATACGCAATAAGATAAGAACTGGTTTCACTTCACTTCTGCAAAAATAAATAAGGCCTCATATTATTGTAAAAAAAAAAAAAGTTTCCTCTTTACAATATTTTGACAATATCTCTTCCTAAACATATATTCAGCATTGCATGGTGTTCTCTTCATGGAAGCCCAATGAGTGCATTGGGAAAATAAAATCCTGGTTTTCCAAAATAGTAGTATTAAAATATTGGAAATTTTAATTAATCGATTGATCGCCCAGTCCTAGTTTAAAAACATTTTTAGCCACATTGTCTCAATAATTTATGAAAAAGATTTGTCTACAAGCAAAGAATAAACTTCCATGCAATTGAATTAAGGCGTGAATTAGTTTACAGGTACAAAATGAAAGTAGGAATTTACTGTAACAAATTGGTGACATTGTTTGACAGATGGGCAAGTAAACCCGGAGCCTTTCATGATTCGCATTTTAAAACGGTAGTAAAGCAAGACTTGGACTTTTATGTTAAGGAATGCCAAATTTTTTATCCATTGGTACTGCTTGATTAGTTGAAGCCTGCAATCTAAATATGCGCACCATTTTTACTCTGAGGTTGAAATCTTCAGGTTTATAGCTGTTTATAGAAAGTTTACCAACTGATCTGTACTATGGCTGCTGCAGTAAAAAAAAAAATTCTCTACATTTCTGACGACTGGTATCTCATTTGGTCTTTGGTACCACCAAACATTACAGAGCATCCTTTAGACATATTGCTAAAATATGTTTGAAAATACAAAATTTGAACTGTCCTCTTCAGTTCATGTTTGAGTTCTTAAAATATCTCTGCTCCACTTTTCTGTTGAGTTTTTTTCACTGTTTGGAAAACCTTTGTATTACATTTTCTTTTGAGTACCACTAAAAGCAGTTCCTGTCCCATCAGTTGTACTTTATTGGTGGTTTAAGAACCATGGATGTAGTTTAAATGTCAGTAGTTGTATTGATGTGAGGGTTAAAGAGGACTGAGTTTAGATAGACAATATTGCTCAGCCTTTTTTCTGCCCACCATGTCTCCATGCTTGGGTATCGTCCTGAAATTGTTCTCTGCAGCCTCTTTCTCATTACTGGTTCTTACAAGCCTCTTTTCTCCCCGTTTCTATTTGGTAGGAGCCTGGGGAGGGCTGGGATGTCAGTGGACAGGGGGGATTACTGAACTTTCAAAAAGACTTATGTGCCAGTGTCCTGCGTGTGAGTGCGTTTGGGAGCTAGGGGGTATTGTGGCACTGAAACGCCTGATGTGGAGACTGATGCGGTGGGACAATGCAGGCTTTGTGTCCCCAGTCCCCATGTCCTTGGTCTGCTCACTAGTCTTTTCAAAACTCATGATAGGGAGGGAGGCTGGGGGAGGGGGGCTACCTGTCCTGCTTGTGTGAATGGGGGGCAGAAAAAAAAATGGAGAATCTTTTAGTTTGGTTTTAAAATCGCTTCTTATTCACGGATAGCTGAGAGAACAATGATCTGATGAAAGTTTAACATAATTTTTGAGTAGTTGGTGCTTTTAGCTGAACTGGTGATCTTTTGCTTGTCTTGTGACTGATTTGTGATCTGCAGTTTTTGTTGCGCTCTGATCTGATCATACAGATTTTTCTCTCCAATTTCTTTGAAGAACTGTAATAAAAAGCGTTATTCTTTACATGCCTTCCTTCTACAAGTGACCAGAAATGTATATTGAAAGCAATGGTGACGTGACGTCATGCCGTTTGCATGAAATGACAGTCGCTGTAAAACAGATTTCTACCTGGATTTTAAAACAGAGTCGACATGATTGACATTTAAAACTGCATGGTTTTGAATTGGTGATTAGCTTGGTAATTGTGATTAGCATTACTACTTGTAAACAGCAGTCTCTGTGTTTTCCCTGAAGACTGATGGCCCCTCCACACAGGACGTGGTGTGCGCTGCGCTTTCTATATAAAACGTTTTTCTATATTTATGTCCGTCCTTTGACTTAATTTCTACACAAATCACTGATGCTTTGAGTTTTCTCTCAGTAAACACATAGATACTGAAAAGTGTTTTTAACTGTACCTGGTAGCACTAAGGTATGATGCATGCACTCGTTAGAAAAAAACAACCCCCCCCCCCCCACACCTTTATTTTACCAGTCAACGTTTAAAGATGAAACTGTGGGAGCATGTCTAGTGAAACGTATAGAACGTCTCACCAGTGCATGTACACAGCTAAGGAGCATGACAAAAACAAACAAAGACGCTATCATACAGTAATCACATGTGGGTTTTGTACCCTTATTGACAACACAATAACACAAACTGTTTTTGGTCCTTACTTGTTTTTTTCCAGAGCTTACATTAGGATGACAATCATCTGAATGCATGTCTTAAGACCAGGAAAATCTCCACTGTAGAGTCCAAAATAGGAACATTTCGTGGAAACATCTTCCTACTGCATCACTGATGACAGAGGTCCTTCTCAGAAAGCAGCCTTGTGTGGGAGAGTCTCTCATCGCAGATTTAAAGGCTGCATTTCTATCACAGTGACTTCACATTATAACCCATATAGAGTCCCTCCAAAATCCACGGAAAATTAAAACTATGACCAATTTTAAACGGATTTCAACAATGCAGACTACCGTTTTCTATGTCTTCTGAAGTGGAGAGGCGGCTCCTGTTGGGATCTAAACCTGATTTTCTATGCATAAGCTTTATGATGATTTCACAGCGTTTACATTGACGTTGAGAAAGAAATGTAACTGTTTTTCACAAAATCCAAAAAACACCTCTAGCAAGTGTAAAAACTTTTTTTTTAAAAAGTTATTTTGAATTTGGCAGTTTCCAGCAACCTTTTCTCATGTGATACTTCAACATGTGCATAAAAAAAGTTGATGGAAACACGGCTTTTATTATAGTGTTAAAAAACCAGTTCAAATCGCTTTGCACCGTCCCAACTCAACACTCTAATAAGAGTTCTTGGTAAAACGGAAAAAGTAATACCACTCTGCCAGGTCATTTTTCTGGGGTAAAATTCTGCTCCAGTTTTTAACCTGATAAATACACTGGAAGCGCAAGGGGTATAATAATGGCCCCAGAAATCTTCCCTGGTTCCTAGAAGAAGTTCCTGTTGATTAAACGTGCCTTAAAGGGCTCACCGGTCAGTGTAAATCCCAGGTTTCTCTTTCTTTTGTTTGGTTTTAGAGCTCACCTGTGTGAATATTAAACTTTAGGCAACAGTGTTAATCGGGTGGACCCAGACTGCCTATTCCAGCCATTTGAAATTCAACAGGACAATGCATGCAACACACACGTAGCAGGTATGGAGGAACCAACAAACAGAGATAATGAAGAGGGGACATGAATAAATACAATCAACCTTCTCCCCAGCTTTTCAAGCTGTGAATGGTTCAACGTTTTCGAATGACCAGTGAGGGCATTTAGGTGCCGAATTTAAGGAATGGCGCAATCTCTTAAGCAGACTTTTCTCTGACGTAGAAAGATAGTAGTGGTCTTTAATGCTAAGATGCAAATATACAGAAGCACCTTTATAATTGTTACTGTTAAAACATATTAGATATTTAACTGCATATAAAAGCAGCTGTGTGTTGTTTAACAGCCCATTTGCGGCTCCAGGCCCCCTCCCTGACCCACTAGTGCCTCCATCTTCCCCCAACACACACACACACATGCAGTGCTTTCTGTTGTGGCTCATTTGCACCTGTGAAGAAAAAAACAAAAAAAACACTCCCCACACCTACATCCACCGCTGTGATCCGTCCCCCTTCATCCTGCTGCGGTCGGGGCTTGTGCCGGTCTCTCAGAGTTGTGCTGGTCATGAGAGGGAAACAGATGGTGCTTTAAATGGAGTTAATTCTACACCCACGGTCACCAACTTTGGCCTGGCTGCGCTCTCTTGGTAAGCTTAAAGAGTCTGAATCAAATTTTCATTCATAATGTGAGGTTAGGGAGGGTACAGATGGAAAGGGATATGCCAAAAAAAAAACAAGCAGTGGCGTAAAGGAACCTTTCATCTGATAAAACACTGCAAAAAGGGAACTAAAATTAAGTAAATTTTTCTTGAAATGAGTGCATTTTTTCTTGATTTTAGCAGGTAAATAAGATTATTTGCCAATGGAATAAGTTTTTGCACTTAAAGTAGGAACAATTCATCTCCATCATCACTTTTCAAGTGCAGAATAGCTAATTATCTTATTTTAGGGATAGAACTACTAATCCCATTGGCAAATAGTCTTATTTACTTGCTCAAATCAATGAAAAATAGACTAATTTCTAGAAAATTTTGCTTACTTTCAGTTCCCTTTTTGCAGTGAAGGCATGAAGACTAAGTTTGAAGCTTTTCTTGAGCGAGCAGATTTCAATCAAAGCGGGTTTGTGTTTAAAACAATGCTGTAAGCGATAATGCTTTCAAATATAAACAGTATGTTTCATGTTTTACATCTTCTATCTCTTGGAGGAACTTTTTGTTGTAGAAAGGAGGCTTGGTTGTGAAGAGGTTTCAGTTATCTGAGTCATGATGGTCTTAGATGGTAACTTTTCCCCACCCCTCCCCTCTGACTTCTTTGCGACGTCTCAAATACGTGCCGTGTTGATGGTGTGGAGGCTGCCACCTTTGTAGAAAAAGCACCTCAATCTCCTCTTTCCTTCCTTCCTTTCTTTCAGTGCATGTAAACAAAGTCTTTAAGGGTTCACCACTTCAGATGGTCTCCAGGTCACTTCAGTCACAACCAATTCATAAACACACATTGCCATTTCATCCCTTCCCAGGGCCTTTTCTTACTAAACACTTTCTACCCACGCACTTAAGCATTACACATAAGTTTCCCTTAGTAGTTCAATATTTTTCTAAAACTGTAGTGACAAATGATCATAAAAATGCTTAAATCTCAAATATCATGTATATATTGTTTTATGATCACTTTCTACTACAAAGTATTTTCATTGATTGTGGTTCTATTTACAATTTGGGTCATTGCACTCTAATGTAATATGAGCGATCATGACCATGATCAAACCTGCAATATCCTGATAGATATAAGTTTATTGGAGTCAGAGAAGGGGTGAATGGCTCTGCATCCTGTAAGAGGACATTTTTTTTGTTATAATTTCATTCATAAGTCATGAATTTCCATCTTACATGTTAGAAAAATTTACATCTTGACCATATTTTTAGTAAATAAAAGCATTTTTGATTGTATTATTCAATACATTATATTTCTCTTTTAAAAAATGGCTGGTGGGACTTGGTATTTAAAGGGCAAAAGGATTCGGTCAACTAATAAAACCACAGGAATAACATTTAGTTCAACTAAACCAATTATCTGTTTTTCTTGTTTTTGCAGCTGTGTCTAATCTGGACGAGGAGAGCAAATGGACGGTCCATTACACGGCCCCCTGGCATCAACAGGAGAACGTCTTCCTCCCAGGCAGCAGGCCGCCCTGTGTAGAAGACCTTCACCGACAGGCAAAAGTCAACCTCAAGACCGCACTGCGAGGTAAAGATCAAAACACATGAGGAAAACCTAAATGAAGTGTCTAAAAACCTAAAACAAAAGTGTAAATATGCACTGTTAGACCATTTATTTGATGAAAGATCGCTTGTAATGTTTTTTTTGCATCTTTTATTGGTAATTGGCACCGCTAGTAATACAAGAACGGACTTCTTTGTATGTCGTCCCTAGACTAGATCCTACCTCAGATTTTCCAAAGGTTGTTAAATATTCGATGTTCAGTGGCAGATGCTGAAAAGTTTTTTTTTTTTCACTCTTACCAGCCATCCTGTTATCTCCTGAAAGTCTTGCTCTCTCTCGCTCTCTTGCAGCCTGATTAAACTGCAGACATGTCTTGATGCGTCATAGAAAATACTCTTTACAAACCTCACTAATAATAAAAATGGCTTACATAGAGTTGTTCAGTAACAACCTTCACGCTGTAGAGTACTGTTGTCATTTGCAACTGATTCAGCTTAGCGTGATGTGTTCACTGATTGGACAAAGATCTGAGCCGATCCACCTTAAAATTGTCCAATCACAGCTGGCTTCTCTACTCTTAATAGTTTGTTCTTTTGTTTTAGTTTAAGGGTTCCTGTCCTAACATTTTCCTATAAAATGTATTACGCTATTGCATCAAAAATGAATATGAATCAAAATTAAATTGGTACAAATTAAAAGTAAATGACAGTCGTTAGTCAATCTTAGTCTTGACTCATTTTAGTGTTTGTGAATATGGTGTGTCAAAAAGTGAATGGAAATTAACATGAGGCAATTTACACCTACCCTATTACTAAAATATGATTTACTATAAATTAAAGTTGTTTAATTTTTATCTTTTCATTAAAGGCAAATAAAATGCAAATAAATCTGTATATTTCCACTTACAAATGGGCAAGATTTCAGAATAATTATAAATAAGTGTTAACCTTCTATTACTGGCTAAAGCAGCTGTTATATTAGTGGTAATTTTGACCATCGGGAGTGTTGAGAGGTCAACATTTCTCATGGCTTCAAGGTAAAATGAACCAGTATTTGTGTGCGACACAGTAAAAAATGTCCAAACACGTCATTTCGTGTTTATCCAACAACACAACACCCATGTGAGATCCTTCCTGTTTCTGTTTGTCCAGTGCGCTCAGAGATCAGGCACACCTTTGTTGCTCAGTAAATACATGGAGTCAAATGGCAGCATAGACACAACTGTGCGTGTAAAATTATCACTTTCCCAGAAAGAGAGGCGGAAATACCAGTGAATACTAATGCTTTTGCTGAGAAAAGGTTCCTTATCGCCTCGTTGCTCAGATAAAGGTGTGGGAAGCGCGGAAGCGGATCCAATGCATGCAGGTGTGTGTATTACACTACCTAGCTACTATAAGAGCAAAGCGTTTACACAGTCAGTCACAGACTGACCTTGTTTGTTGGTGTTAATGGTGGGAGAGAGGAGTGAATGTGGAATAGGCCGTTGTAACATGATGCTTCCAGTTTGGAAGTCTACATTTCACAAACAGTGACTCTGCAGGTGTCCTTTGTATTTATTTGACCCTTGGACTATTACTAATAGATATTACCTACTGAAATATTGATGTTGTTAAGCAGAAAACTACAGAAACATCACCTTGGTGGTGTGATCAACAGGTGTCCAGGGAAAGCACATGTCTTCCTCCAGGAGCCCAGGGAGGCTTTAATGGTGGTCACGCATCAGTTACAACCTTTTTATATTTATTGTAGCAAAAAAAGCTGTCACACGTGCTGATAGTCACCATTTAATCTCTTAACCCTTTCATACTTTTGTTCTCTTTAGTACAATGGACAATATGACATTTCATACCTTTTTTTGCCCCCAGTTTAATACTGGATTTAGAGTAATTAACTGCAACGTCACCTATAGTTTCTTACCACTAAATCTGACTAATATTATTTATTTGATATTTGATATTTTATATAATATTTTATTTTTGATATATTTGTTTGAGTCACACAATTAGCAGGTTTGATCAGTGGTCATAATCTCTCACATATCATATGACATGACTGGCCTAAATGGGGATCGAAAATGTACAGTTATGTAAAATTAAAAAATTTGATTTGAGAATATTGTTGTTGGTTTTTCCTTCATCAATGTCCCCGTCACCCTCTGTGACCTTTAAGATATCAAGCCCTTAAAATATATAAGTATAGGCATTGACAGCAATAAAAGAATCCATCATGCCATCAATATTATTACCATGCAGAATTAGCATGCATGGCACTTGAACCATAATTTTCTACTAAATATTGCATCCCAGCAATTCATTGCATGTATGATATCGCACACATTTTTATTGTGTTGCCGGTTATATATTGTGCAGCTCTACAAACTACCAAGATAAATAATCTGATATCTAATGGCTAAATAAATGGGTATGAATTAGTGTGTTTCTTAATAAGAATTGCAATTAACCCCATTAGTCAGCAGATCCACAGGCAGATTCCACTATTCCCGTCTCCATGATAAGAAGGACAAGGATGTTTTTGAATCCTTTCGACTCTAGAATTAGTTTTCAGAGAAATTGCGCATGCTATTGTTGTGTATGTGGTTACAATAGAAACGCAAGAGAACATTTCTGTTTTTCACAAACAACGGCCCGTAAATGAGGCCTTAGATACAACAGCTGGGCTTTAAATGTGACTTAGAAAAATATTTTCTAGATCTTAATGATCTAAACTGTAAATTGCCAAAATACTGCATTGTTTGTTTTTTTCCTTCTCCATGTCTCTTGTTTACCTGATAATCCTTATAAAACTGACAGTTTCATATTTTAGGACAACTGTAAATTCGTAATGTTTTCCCACACTGCAGTGAGTTAAAACCTAAATAAATTAGATTGTATTGTTCTTAAACCAATCAGTCGTATAATCTAATCTATTGAAATAGGTTATAAGACTGAAGAGTGAATAATTTTCCTTTTTTCTTTAGGCAAGGCAAGGCAAATTTATTTATATAGCACAATTCAGTACAGAGACAATGCAAAGTGCTTTACATGATTAAAATATAGGAATAAAAGCAAGTAGGGATAGAATGTAGAAACAAAAAAAGAACATTTAAAAACAGTAAAACAGTTTAACTTGAACATTCAAAGGCAATTTTAAACAAATGTGTTTTTAATCTCGATTTAAAGGAACTCAGGCTTTCAGCACTTTTACAGTTTTCTGGAAGTTTGTTCCAGATAAGTGGAGCATAGGAACTAAATGCTGCTTCTCCGTGTTTGGTTTATCAGACTAAAGTATAGGAACATCTCTGTATTCCTCAGGATTCAGAATTAATTTAAAGTTAACAAAAAAAACTTTCAAATGAAAATGTAAACATTGATTAAGTTGTTGATCAAATAATACATGAGATTTTAGCATTTCTACCATAGATTGTAGTAATACATGGATACGAATTAGTGTGTTTACTGGTAAGAAGTGAAAGTAGGTCAGGACTAAACGATAACAGCTGCATATGAAGTGGGGACACAATTTGGTGAATTGAATTACGCATTGTAGACAGGTAATTTTAGATCTGTATGAGCTATAGTAGTCAACTGTAATGCTCAACAATTTTTGATGGACAAAAATTAATATATTTCAATTAACTTCAGTATTAATCAGTACTGAGCAGTGTGACCTTTTAATTTGTTGTATATGTGCAATCAGCATTACACAAAATGGATCCTAATTTTCATTATGAGAGCGTTCTGATTGGAAGGTGACATGCAGGAAATTACTGTATTCTTTAGTAACTGAGGGGTAAGAAGGAGAAAAAAGATTTGCTCCCAGTGTCATGCAGACACAACCAGCTGTAATACATTAACATAGATGCACACCCTGCTTTCTGCTCCGCATTTCTGAATAATCAATACTCATTCTAGTTGCACTACAGTTCTCCCTTTGACTCCCATGAGGCTTTTTCACACAGTGGATAGGAAATATGCCAGCTGGTTGAACAAATCAATGTGGTTTTAATTCTTCATTCATTAGAGGGATAATAAAATGAGGTGTTTATTAGGCTAACTATTCTAAGATCAACCTGTGCGGCCATAATTGCATAGTTGCAAACCCCCCACATTGAAAACATTTTTTAAAGATTTGTTTTTATTTCTTTAAATAAAAAAGTTTAAAAACGTATAAAAGTATAAAGCCCTGTGTAAAGAGAAATCTGCAATAATATCAGTGTTGGCATGGAATGGGCCTGAAGCACGATGAACAATGAGATAGATTCAAGTGTGAATAAAATAATTTTCCTACCTGCTGCAACAAAAGGGAAGAGGGGAGGTGCAGTTATATTGCATTCACTTAAACTGAGGCAATGTTGCACCTTCCTGTCGCAATCTTAATTTGGAATTAGAATATAACTTCTCATGGGTAATCTGATATTCAGTGTTGATTAACTGATTTGCAGTTTTTCATCTTTACACACATTTATAATTCCACAAACAAAAGAACGCTATTTCTGTTCTATATGTTTTAAATGCCTTAAAAGCTTCCAGAAACTAAATCAGAAAAAATTAATAATATGTGATGAACGGCTAATTTAGTTATAAATACTCTTAAAAATAAAACCCTTTTGTAAATAAATTATTTGAGATCAGCCCCTTTTTCATTGCAGGGATTTTCAGCCACTACCTGGTATTAAAACACAATTTTATCTGAACAGTTTTGGTTTCCGGGGTCTGAACTTTCCTGGAAAAAAATATCCTTGTCTGGGAATAGGACAAGTTTAGCCCAAGAGTGTCGAGGGGCGGAGTTGAAGCGGATTTATCAAACGGAAGTGGCAATGACAGAAAAGAGCGGCAAAAATTGTGATCAAAGATTGCTAGATTGCGCTTTCTGTGAGACAAAATAAACATTTACAATGTTTTTAGGCGGGAATGTAGCGGGAATGTAGATTCATGTTTATGGTTTCTTATTACCGCCACCCGCTGGACTGGAGGTGTAGTGCAGTTTTCTTATTATGATTTGGCTGATTTAAATAGATTTCCTACAGCCTTTCAGAGCAAAGGAAGCAGAAATTACACAAATAACACGGGTAAAACAATAAATCCCTGGATATTCTGTGGAAAGGGGGCTATTCTATGGCTTCCAGGCCACATGTTCTGCATGTTCTGTGCAGCTCACGGTGACTTGACTGATCTATCAAGGTTCTCAGTTTAACTGCAGTTTGTGGAACATGTTATTTAGAAAAATTGTTTATTTAGAGAAAGATATTAACATCCACCTGCATTAGACTTCTTCGTCCAGTTAGGATACTTTGCACACATCTGGCATTCGGCTTTCTCTAATGCAGTTACTTTGACAGATCCACTCGGCCACAGGGAGCAAAGTCAAACCTTATCATTTCATGACAAGTCATTTCTACCTGTTTGCGCAGCACACACATCCAGTAATCACTTACAAATAAGAAAATCAGATATAAAAATGTCAAAAAACTGTTTAGGTTTATGTTATAAGGCATTTGAGTTATTAAATGTGTGTAAACATTTTGTTGTGGGGCTCTTTGCAAAACTGCTCGATTTTATTCTGGCTTTTGATGCTGAACTGGTTGCCACCCCTGATCTAGTCATTCTTTCAGATGCAGGTGCTTAAAAAGGGACCATCTGTTACGTTAACTTATTTTTATTACATTGGTTCTTCTTCAGTTCTGCCTAGCAACTAGAGAAACTTCTCTGGGGAATAATCTTTTTATCAGCTATCTGAATTCATGCCCCGCCAATCTCTCCCTGTCATCCTCCTAATTACTATCATGCCTCCTAATTCCCATCTCAGTGACTGGCACTTCATCAGCCTATTCTTACATTAGCTGTGTGTGCCGGCCCCATCAGGCTCCATTAGCTGACAGTATTACACATGCATCGGTGTGTGTCTCCATAGGGATAGTCTGTAATTAGCTGTGAACATGAATTAAACATAAAACAGGATCAAAAGAGGAGGATCTTTCAGGTGCCTAGCTGATAGCAAGGTGGAAGTACCTTGATATGCATACAGAATTTATCTAGAGGTTCTGCATGTGTATCATAATCAAATAAATTGTGTAATTGCTTTGACATATGTAGTAAAAGCTTCAAAAGGGAGAAAAGAAGCAAGTGTTTGTAAATGTGGCATCAAATTAAGACTCATGCAAAGTAATAGATTGTAACCTGGACTTTCAGGTTCTTAGATTTTGAATGCATGATACGTGTTATATGGAGAGAAAAAAAGCTGTGCAGTAACACACAAAGCAATGGATGCACTAGTAAAAAAAACTATTGCAGAAACTGACAAACAGAGCAACAATGTGCTAAGTGCCCCCTGAGAGAACAGGAGGAAGCTGGGGAGAAAGGGATGGTTCTACCATCTGTGTGTGACAGACTGAAACTGATACCACCTCCACTGGTTCCACATAAACACATACACATCTCTTCTTATCACACTTTGACACACACTCGCACACACTCACGCATACACACACACACACACACACACACACACTATGTCCTCATGACAGCAGGTGGTGACAAGAAGACACAGAAGCTGCACTTGGCAGAGTCCAAAAGGGATTAAACTCACACAACTGTCAGATGTACAAAACAAGCTCAATTTACAATAGTTTACACTATGGGCAACTGGAAATGTACTAAACACCTTTGTGTACCACGTAAATCCACATCCATTTTATTTAGGAATGTGTAAAAACAATTTGTTTAACCAGAGTGCTGTGCAGTACCAAAACTATGTTAGAATATCGACAATGATTTACTCTGAGTTACTTCAAAATGTAAAACTCATTTATTGAGTCATGATGGGTGATATTTCTCAAGCACTGATTTCTGTTGATTTTAATGATTGGGGCTTACAGCTAATGAAAAACCAAAATGAAGTTTCTCAAAAAAATAGGAATGTAGCATAAGACCTATAAAAAAATTCACTATTAAAATGTTTCATTTTATGGCCGATAAAATCTTGGGAAGATTAGATTTGAAATCTATTCAGTAGACATCACCGACATCCTCCACAAGAAGGGTAAGGTCATTTCTAACAAAGCTGGTCATTCAGAGTGCTGTGTGCAGGTATATTAATGGAAAGTTAAGTGGAAGGATAAAGTGTGTTAGAAGAAGGTTCACAACCCCTGAGATTTTCCCCTATTTGGGTTATGGGTTGTAAAATCCAGTTCAGCACCTTACCTGTTTGTATTGCCTGCATTTGAATAAGTTGAAATGGCTTTATGTCTCTAGATAGATCTAATACAGGTTAGTGAAACAGGTTTTTTTCACCAGCAGTAACTAAATTCACTGTATGTGCCTTGATTTGAGATAATTAAACTTTTTCTAACATTCGATGCTACTACAAACATTGTTAAATAAAAACTATCTAAAGTTACCTAGTTATGACCACAATTTGGACCATAGTATTTAATTCTTATCTAATGATTATTGTTTGGTCTGCTTATAATCACTGACATTTTTTTTTTCTCTGTCTTTGTTCTCCAGAATGTGACAAATTGAGGAAAGATGGTTTCCGGAGCTCTCAGTACTACTCTCAGGGTCCCACTTTCTCTGACCCCAAACAGTCCACCAGCAGCCTGGATGAAGAGGACGATGAAAATGACAGGAAGGTACGGTGTAAACATGCGTAGATGTGCAAGTTAGCATATGCAGAAAACCTTTCTTTAACAATGTGACGTAAAATGATTTCTAATCCAGGTCTTTGTGCCCCACTTTCCTCTGTCCTTGTTGTGTCCCTGCTGTAAAACACACTGATTGAAATGATTTAATTACCTCAGCATGGCCATAGTGACTCATAAAGCTCCGCAGAAGCCGGCTAACTTCACTTAAATCAGGTATTGAAGCAGGGAAACAGGAAAAAGATGTAGGACAGTGGGTCCTAAACCTTGGGTTAACCATATAAGGCATTCTCAGTCTGCCCTCTAGTGGTTAGGAAAAAAATTGCATTTAGCAGATTTGCATACACTTTCCAGTTTTTTGTTTTGCTTAATATTTTTTGGAAAACACAATACTACAAAAGCTAACCATTTTAGTAATAAGTCATTGTTTATTTTACTTTACTTAACCATAGTGGGTAGTAGTTGTGTGCAATTTGTTCAAAGTAGTGTTATTGCAGGGCAATGGAGGAAAAAAACCTCCAGACAGAACTGAAACAGAAAATTGAGAAAATAAATTATTTAGTTTTTGTGGGATGGTGGCTGTTTTTTTCCGGCAGAGTAGAGTTATGAATCTGAGCAAACGAAGGTTTATTTAACAAACTTTTTCATATTAAACATTTCTGGAAAACAAAGTATTACATTAACAGAATATAGTCTTTTAAACGTTTGATAGACATGAAAAAAGAATATGATTAGGTAAATGTTTTTTATTTCCAAGCTTTATTCCCTGTCCTAATGTTAAGAGAAATAAATTCAGAATGAAAGTTTGTATTTATACTTAAAAAAGATAGGACAGTAATTTGAGTCTAGAAAATTATGTACTTTGGTCTTGAAAACATGTATGGGAAGCCTGTGAAGTATATATTAGCACTACAACACTCAAGTACTCTTTAGGGTCTTTATCTCCTTATATGCTCCATAACACTTTGAGGTAAAATGTCTGTCTAGCGTATCTTATCAGTTTGCTTCAGTTTTATCTCCAAAGGAATAAAACTGAAGGGTAAAGTGGGTAAAATTATACCTTTGGATTAGGGATTTAATGAAGTGTAGAGTTTATACATATTTTAGAACATATTGTGTCCATATTTAAATCATTAGAGCAGTACAGATTAAATGGTCGGCAACATATAACTACATCCAAAAACTTTATTTTCTAATTGTGTTTCTAATTTTTCTATGTAAACACAACACAGAGGCATCACGTCTTTGATAGTTTATGTCAGTATATTTATTCAACTTAGGAACATATTCTTCTTTTTCTTTTTTTCCACTCCTCTCTTCAATCCATAGAGCTGTCCCATGTATAAAGTGTTCTTTTAGTTCGAGATTTACCTTGCTATACAAATAAATGTGCCTTGCCTTGGTTCTATTTCGTAGTTTAAGGATGCGCTGACCCTGGACCTTTATAACACACTGTTATTTTAACTTATCCTCCTTTCTCTCATTATTCCCATCCCTGCATACTAACCTACTTCCTGTGGGCCCGGCCGTCGCCCACTGCACTCCGCCGTCTTTGTCTGCTTGTCCTTCGTTCTGCTGTTCGTCCTTCTTCTCCTTTCTCCGCCGTCACTTCTCGTTGTCCTGATCCTAACTCAACCCGACAGCCTCTTTAAGAACGGGAAACTGGCTCCATGTTTAACCAGGAGAAAATGTAAATAACAATCCATGCTTATTACTGATGTACTGCTTTGTTTTTCCCCCCCATAAATTGCCCTTCTTCTCTTCTGTTATCCCTCATTTGAGCAATAATCCCTAATAAAATGGCCGGTTTCTTATTTTTTGAATGTTCCACCTAAAGTCTAACGGCACACATCTGTAAATTCTTAACACTTTTCAGTGTTATAAATACATAAAATTATAGAAATGCTCTTAAATCAATCAGACTTGTAGTCATTTCAAAAACTAAATAAAGAGTAAATGTGTCTCCTTTTCAGTAAAGCACAAGGACATCCTTGTATATTCCTTTGGATTCAGAGTCTGAAGTGGGCTCAAATATTTAAAACGTAAACATTGAAACCTGCAGATCACTAAAATCAAGAATTATTTTATTTTTGTGTCCTGTCTGGCAATGTGGCAATAAGAATTGTTGTTTTAATGCCAAAAAGAGCCCAACAGACTTTACTTTCACAAGTGGAGCCTTGCTGCTTTCGTCACAGTGCTCCGCTTAATGTCTATATGTAAGAAGCTTAATTAGAATTTATGCTGGGACTATTTTATGTTTAATGGACACTTAAATGGGAAGGTAGAAGAGTGAAAAAAAGGAGAGAAACAGTTGAGACAAAATGCTAAAAGGAAGAAAGGGTCAAAGAGAAAGAGGAGAGGAAGGGGAGACAGCAACATAACAAAATCAAGAATCCAATTAATCATTAGTGGACCATAAGTAAAATATAAGAAATAAAACAAGGAACACTAATTCTAATCTACACACTTCACACAAAAAGAAAAACCCTGGAAACCAACACTCCAAACCGCAATAATTAAAACTAATTAACTATTTCTAAGAATTACCAGAAGCTTTTGGCCCAATTCTGACACCTGCCTAGCCAAGACAACTTTATTTATAAGCACTTTAAAAACAGCACAGCTGACCAAAGTGCTGAACAGATATGCAGAGAAGATATTATAAGCAACTAGAACATAACAATATAAAACACATGAGATGTTATTAGTAACTAGAATAAAGTCGCTGCTTCATCTGCCACAGAACCAGGCTGGGTTTTTGTCGGGACCTCTGGTTCCAGCACTGGCCTCTCAGCTTGGCTGGATGGAGGGCTGTGCTCTTCTTTCTGGCATCCAATACCTGAGCTGGGTATCTGGATTTGCTGAGTTAAGCTAATCCTGCCTCCATGGAGGAAATTGAAACTTTAAACAGTTTCACACAGACTTTATTCAAAATAGAGGGAAGGTGAAGAGTATTTAACACTTGTCAAACTCAGCGAATGGGAGATCAGCTCCTCTCTGGTGTAAAGTCCACAAAGACTGGGGAGGTGGGAGGTGTTCAGCTAGTCAGACACAGACTTATAACAATAAATATTCAGTTTACCAATTATTTTAAAGCTTTCTGAGTCAATGAAATACGTTGACTAATCTACTTTTGTTCCGTCTTGAGGATTCAGACAGCAGCCAGTAAAAACCCAGTAAAGTAATAGACTCACCACAGCTTCCACCTGCATGCCTGACAATCAGCTTTGACTAAATCTATCATCCTACGAGGCCGCTTGAAGCCAACTGCAAGAGAGAAACTCCTGTGGACGTGTGCTTTGTTAAAAGAGTCGATAAATGTGTAGCGGAGCACCTCAACGTGTTACGAGTACAAACAGCGCCTGATTGACACCATAAATGGGAATAGAGCCCTCCAGGGACATTTGGAAGTGTTTTCCTCCAGATGAAAACACAAAGATGTTAAAATGACTGGTCCGCTGGTGACTAATGGCACAATTCAACGTGACTGTCGGTTCCCCTGTTCGATTTCACGATTGAGTGTGTCAGCTGGGTTAAATGCTCGAATGATTCTGTCTCCTTGCTGCTGCCCTGCAGCTTTTTATCGCGCCATCTTCAGCTGTTCGGTCAGTACAGTCAACAGGCCCTTTCCATTTGGATGACTGATCATAAATGGTTTAAGGCAACCATAACAAGTCTCTATGTTTTTTTTCTATCCTGTTTAGTCCTTCTGATCGCTGCCTCTCCTCACCGTTTCTTTCAAACTTCATCTTTTCCACCTCATTAAAGCTTTCATTTGCGCTGTCCTCCAGTCGACAGCTTCGTCAGCGGAGGACGACAAATCTCAGCTCTCCGTGAGGTCCCCGACGCCGCAGGGAGCGAGCGAGGCAGGGGAGGTGCCTGACGCTGGCAGACAGGTGGTATGGAACAAGGGCGCACCCCTCCCGACCCCGGAGGAGAAGATGAGGCAGGTGGCTAAGGCCGTGCCCACAGATGTGGTCCCGATCAACATCACAGGTATGTTACATCTCTGAAAAAGCAGGCAACTAACCTGTTGATGCGATTATCTGGGATCAAACGTCTCAGTCCTTATCTTTAATGGCCACCCCCTTTCCAATTGTAGCACATGTGGTCGGATAAATAGACATGACATAGATCTTGTTTCTTCTTTTTATTTTGGTTTGCTCTCCAACACAAGGGACACCACTATAACCACGGCATTCATGTTTAAGCTTTCTAACAAGTACCTGCGAGGTCCCCTTAGTTGCCCTCACCACTGCCTGCATCAGCTCTCTTGCACATCCCCTGACTAAAATGTCTTAGTCTGCCCATTACAGTCATTCTGTCCCTTCTTATGTGCAAAACGGAAAATCATATAATTGTCCTCTTATTAATAATATAATGGAACCAATGAGAAATCACAGCATTTAATAAAGTGGGTGGTCCCACACAGTAATATCTGACATTTCTGGAAATTTATACTACTATACTATTTATATACTATACTGTGAAAAGGGAACTAAAAGTAAGTACAATTTTCTTGAAATGAATGTGTTTGTCCTTGATTTGAACAGGAAAGTTTAAATGATCTGCCAGTGGAATAAGATTTTTGCTCTTAAATAGGAACAACTCATCTCTGTTGTCTTATTTCAAGTGCAGGGTATCTACTAATCTTATTTTAGGGGTCAAAATACTCATTCCATTGGCAGATCTTATTTACCTGCTGATTATTTTACTTACTTTTAGTTCGCTTTTTGCTGTGTTGTTAAAATTCAACCTTGGTTTCAACAAGAGAATGAAAACCTGGGTTTCCACACAGTCTGGAAAAGTATTCAGTTTTACCAAAGAATTTAACAAGTCTTGAAAGAAAATAGTGTATGGAAAAAATATCAGCATTGCCAGACTTTATGATCTATCACACTGTCCATCCATGAATCCATGAATCCATCCATGAATCCATGAATCCATCCATCCATGAATCCATCCATCCATCCATCCATCCATCCATCCAGTTAAAAGGACTTTGAATTCTGGAAAAGTATTAATTACTAATTTCGACACGAAAAGTCGAGTATCTAGACATTAACTGTCAATGATTAGTGCTCCACAACAACAAAAAAATACTTTTATTTCCTAATTAAATTGACGGTTTCCAGTTCAGAAGCAAAGTAAAGAAAACAAGGGCTGTCCTTTATTTTACGCTCTGCGGAGACTGGATACACACCGATCAGCAACTGTGTCGCATCATCTAGAGGAAAAACTGTCTGTCGTGGAGGTTTACCTCCACTGAACCGTATCTTATCCCATCGTGTCTGAATGAGTTTGACCTCCACCTTTCCTCCATGCACGTGTGCGCGAGCTTGTGTGTGAAAATCAGTTGACAGCTTATCCAGAGGTCGATTCTTCCCGCTGACTTCGTCAGATCCACATTCGTTTAACAGATGAACACGCTCAGCAAAACACGTCAACACGACCTTCTTAGCATACTATATATATATATATATATATATATATATATATATATATATATATATATACACTACCTATTTTCCAGGTTTTGGTGTTTAAACCAAATAAATGGGAGCTATTTTATTTTTATTTAGCTTCCCCTGCTCCCGCAGACACTAATCAGAGCCTAATCTGGTCTTACTCCACTCATTTAGTATTGACCGCAGCCACTGTCACTTCGGGTTACTGAGTGAGCGTCTGAAGCACACATGCAGACTCATGGAGAGATCAGAGACTTTACTGTCACTTTGAGGAGAAGCCTGAGAGACACTATCTGGCCTCCCATCAAGTCCCGGCTCGCTGACGCTCCGCAGCCTGTCACCAGCTAGCCACACAGCACAAAGAAGGACAGTTTATGCCGACATTTCCGCCTTGCTGAAAGGAAACTAGGCAGAGAGCGAGCGGGGAACGAAACACTGTCTGTGTGAATGTGCACACTTGATAGTGTGCTGTATTTGCCCTGTGCATGTGGGTATTTTTTTCTTTTTACCTCTTCTTACCTCAGTTGCTCACCTTTAAAGTTGGAAATAAACACTAACCAACTGCAAAACAGTTTCCTTGTAAGACACTAATTTTAGACATTTAAAAAAAATTAAATATTGTCTTTAGAAATGGGGAAACTTCTGTTGACGTTGATTTACAAAGGCAAATTTACTGTTAATTTACTTGTTTTTGCCTTTACTGTTTAATTCAATAGGTTTTTATTTTATTCACTGAAATGTAGATATTAAGATCACATTTTTCAGGTGAAACATCCTTGTAGCATTTTAAAGTGTATTTCTAAATAATAGAAGCTGTTAGATAGTTGTACATTTCTTATAAATGTGTAATAGTGTAGTTTAAGTAAATAATTGGCAAGAAGTCTGTGCAATTAATGCATTGATGTTGTCGTGTATATTTTTCCATGCAAATTATTTGGGAAGCGGCTCAGAAAAGCTGTGTAGCTCTGAGCCCCATTTACACATTTGATAGAATAAATGAATCACTTTTTGGTAAACATTTAAAGCTTTAAAAACATGGTTGAGGTGATAGGAACAAAATCCGAACCCAAACCGTAATGTTTGAACTGACCCTCGCCTCCTGACTTGTTAATGCTGCATGTGAAACTTTTTCAAAACCCTGAAACCTCCTGCATGTTGCCGAGTTTGTTCCTTCCGACTAACCGAGTGCTGTTTGCCTGTGTGTCTTGCCTGCCTTTGCTCTCGCCCTCCCGGCCTCCAGGGGCAGTGTTTGACCGCCAGGCAAGCATCCGGCGCTCCCTCATTAACTCTGACACCGTGCCCCGGCGGCCCAAGAAGGTCAAACGCAGAAAGACTATATCAGGGCTGCCTGACAACATCAACCAGGAGCTAGGTATGGATCTCTGCGGAGCCCTCTGTGCCAACTCTCTGCATGAGCATCCTGCACTCTGTCACTGCCTCATACAGCTCTCTCCTCTCTTTATCCAACATAACTATCCACAGTGGGTTATTTTTTTTATATGGAGAGAAACATTTCACATTTTACAAACACAAACCTCAACATATTTAATGCCGATTTTATGTGATAGACCAACATAAAATAGTGCTTTATTTGTGAAGAGGACAAAAAAAAGTTTTTTAAGAATATCTTCTCTAGTGGCATGCATTGGTATTCAGCTCCCCCTCTCTTGCGGTAACTAAGACTACACTGCAAAAATGGAAGTTAAAATTTTCTTGAAATTAGTGTATTTGTACTTTTTTTGAGCAGGTAAATAATATATCTGCCAATGGAATAAGATTTTTGCAGTTAAAATAGGAAGAACTTATCTCTATCAACTTATTTCATGTGAATTATATCTAATTATCTTATTCTAGGGGTAAAATTACTCTTTCCATTGGCAGATTATCTTATTTTCCTGCTCAAATCAAGGACAAATATACTACTTTTAAGAAGATTTTACTTATTATTGGTTCTGTTTTTGCAGTGTATGACTCCACCAGCTTTGCAGACCTGCAAAATAGAAATTGTTAGCCAAATAACTCGAGCCCCGTCAGTTTTGAAGCAGAGCATCTGTGCGCATCAGTCGCTGTTTTCTTTAGGCTTGGCCTTTGACTAGGCCAGGGGTCTGCAACCTGTGGCTCCAGAGCCACACGTGGCTCTTTAAGCCTTCAGCTATGGCTCCTTTTTGGCTCCTTTACATTGACCAAAAATTGGTCAATGTAAAAGTAATTTAAATTTGCTAGCTTTAGGATGCATTTAGTTGTGCAATAAATGCATAACATTTCCAGAAAGAAGGAAACTAATGGTGTATAGAATATTTTACTATAGATAAATGAAGAGTCTTTTTGTCAATAGGTTGCAAACGACTTGCTTTTTCATCATTTTGATGCCATTTGCTATAAGTATCAAATGTCCAATTGAAGAAAATGCATTAAACCTAAACATAAAAATACTGTTGTTTTAAATAATAAGAACTGTTGATCTTTAATAAAAAAAAATGTAAACTAATTTCCTATAGTATACTATAAAAACAAGCTCTTGCTTCAAAGAGATGTGTAACTCTTGTGGCTCTAAACAAAATTTGTTTAGCTGGATCGAAGGCAAAATGTAAAGCTTTCTGACCCCTGGACTAGGCCATTCTAACACATGAAAATGCTTTCATTTAAACCATCCCTTTGTAGCTCAGGCTGGATCTTTAGAGTTGTCATCCTGCTGGAAGAGGAGCCTCCACCCTAATCCCGATTCTCATGCAGCTTCTAACAGGTGTACCTCCATGAGTGTCCTTTAATCAGCCCCAATCATCTTTAGATGAACTCTGACAGGCTTTCTTGGCCCTGCAGAAGAGAGCATGCACATAGCATGATGCTTCCACCATGCCTCACCATGGGTATGCTCAGCATGATGTGCTGTGTAGGTTTTGCATTCAGTTTTAGTCCCTTCTTACCAGATCACCTACTCCCACATGTTTGCCATATGATGGAAACGTGGCTTGGCTTCTTGTCACGATAGCGTTCTGCTTGCCACTGAGATTCTCTATCAACATGTTCTCCCATTTAAGCTTTGCAGCTTTGCATGGGCCTCTTGCTTACTTCTGGGTGACTTCAAAAGGCCATTGGCTGCACTGGATTTTATTTAGGGGACCGAAAGCAATTTGAAGCCACTCCCTTCAGATTCTTACCTGTAAAACATTTTGGAAACCGTGTCTAATTTTCCCTCCCATCTTAAAATTGGTCACTACTGTCTGGTGTTGGTCCATCACATATAATCCCAGTATAATACATTGAAGTTTATGAGTGTAATCACAAAATCTGGAAAGTATAATTTTTAGGTTATTGGTGTGCCAGCTGTTCAGATTTTACTATTTCAGTTCTGCATATCTAAACTGAGGCCACAGCCGACTCATTCTGGGGTTAGTTTAGTGAAAGTTGTTTTTTTTCTGTTTCTGGAAACCGTGTTAATAACAAATGATCAGATTCTTTGGGAATATATATGATTCTGAAACCATCTGGACCATTCCGGTGAAAGGTCCCGCTGTTCTCTAACCTTCCCTACGCTCGGGGGTGTTAAGCGACACTAAGCTCTTTATGCTGAGACGGTGCTCCGACAGTGCAGCATGACTAATGTTGACTTTTTCCTCAGCTGTCACATGGTAGCAGCATTTCATGTCTCCTTTCTCTCTGCGGTCACCGCGATCAATCAGGATTTATAGGAACGGAGCTTTAAAGTCTGGTTCGTGCCCCTTTGACTAACAGCGTCTGAGTGTCAGCGTAGCTCGCTCCGGGGTAATTGTCCCGGTGCTTCGTCCCTCCCTCCTTTAGCGCAGGAGCTGCCTGCAAAGTAGAGATGCAGCTTAATGTATCTATTGCAGCAGAAGCAGCGGCAGCCAAGCTGTCAGTCCGGCTTTTAGCAAAGGAGGGAGAGGGTGCATGTGTGGTTTGGAGACAGAAGGTGGAGGGAGAAAGGGAGAGGATGCAGGAGTGAGTGTGCGAACACAAGCATCAACAGGAGGAGCACCACAAATGAGATTAGACATCTCTCTGTGTACTCGCTCCTCAGACTGTGTTCCAGCCAGTATGGTTAGTATGCATATTTTTCTGAGCCTTTATTTAGTGCATGTTCTTGTGTTTTCTGGTCCCGATTAGGCATGCTTGCGTTGCGTCTTTCGTGTCAATGTTAACGTGAGTGTTGAGGTCAGTAATCTATTAGGCCGAGCTGCAACAAGATTCGGAGAGGAAGTGTAGCGTAGCGTTGTCTCCCATCATTTCCTCCTTAATGAAGAAGACCAGATGCGATTAACGCATGTGACAAGGTTACGCCAAATCTAATTAGCAATTTTCTCTGTGACCAGTTGATCTGAAAGTCCCGTGCGATGAAAAGAAGGCTTTGCCGAACTGGAGGAAATGTGTTTCACCGTCACGTTTGTTGTTGTTTTTTTCCACAGCAGCTAAAGGGCGAGGAGGTGAGCTTCGGCCACATTCGATGTTCATCCCAGGACAGTACTCTACTCTGGGCCGGGCGGGGAGCGTCAACTCAACCCTGCGACACTCAGACACCAGAGACTCCGGCTGCCAGACGGAGGAAGTGAAGATCGTTCCCCCGTCTGTGAGGAGAATCCGGGCGCAGCGGGGACAGGGAATCGCCGCTCAGATGGCCGGTATTTCTGCCTCCTCGTCCACGGGAAGCATCTCCATCTCCAGCAGCGACAGCTCAGGGGTCGTAGTGCTGCCCCACCACTTCAACGGAGACCCCTCGCGCTTCCACAGCCTCCCCCGACAGGGTGCCAGGGTGTCCCTCAGTGCTGATCCCATCTATAGCAGCACACCCATAAAGTCAGAGGACCAGCCTCAGAGGCAAATCGGGAAGCTTCAGGCTGACGACACGGTGGTGCACATGAGGAACAATCCGAGGATGAACTCTTCACCCAGGCCAAAGTCTCAAGAGGTGAGGGGGACGTACTCTGAGTGGGGTGGCAGTATGGCATGCGTAGTCTCCCCTCATGCTGCTTATTCCACCTCCTACATCCCCAATGCCACTCTGCCTAGCTCCACTGAAGTGATTAGCCTCAACACCTCCAATCAGTCACCAGTCGCAGCTTACGCCACATCTCGAGCACTCAGCCAGGCTTCCTCCACCAACACCGACCCCTCGATGTCCAGTCCAACAGCTTTCAGCCACAGTCCAGCTTTGGCCACCTCTACCCCTGTGCACGCACCTCAGGACGGCTGTCTGATACCTGCCAGACCAGCGAGTGAGTCGGGCCACTCCGACAGCAGCATCCACAGCCACAGCACACTGGCCCCTACTCCGCCCTCCTGCCTACCAGAGGAGCAATGGATCTATGATACACCTGAAAATGTGGTCGCTCCACACCGCACCCTAACCTCCAGCTGCTCCACCCCCATCAACCAGCTCTACAGCACCTTGGACCACTCCTCCAGGACCACAACCGACTCCGGCTCCCTCTACTCTCAGGACAACGATGGGTACTACACCTCTATGCACCTGGATTCGGGCTTGCGCTCCCGGAGTCACGGCAGCGGGCACGGCGCCACAGCTGGACGAGCCTCTAGACACAGCATGTACGAGTGTCGTGAGATGGTGGGTGAGGAAGACGCTGGAAGCCTCTACAGTGACCGCTCCCTCTCCCGCAGCATCTCCCTACGCAAGTCCAGGAAGCCCCCGCCTCCCCCGGCTCGGACGGACTCTCTGAGGCGCAAGCCTGCAGCGAAGAAGCCCATCGGGGGCGTTAGCGCCGTCAACGGCGCTGATGCACCGGGTGGCAGCATGCTCAGTGAGACTCTGATCGCCAGCTTGCAGCAGAGCTTACAGATGGGACTGAGGGGGGGGAAGGGAAAGGGCGCTTCACCCTCTTCAGCCTCGCACAGCCCGAGCAGCGACTACGACGACCCCTGGGTGATGCGGTCACGCAGTCAGAGCAGCATCAGTGCAGGTAGCTCTGCAGCCTCCCTGGCAGCTAACGCTAACTGTGGCGGCGTGCCAAACGTGTACTCCCTCTGCCATGTGACCCCCACCCCCAGCGACACCAGCAGCTTGCGTTCTGACTATGCAGACTCGTGGGGATACTACTCCGACTACCCGCGTAACCCGGTGGACCAGCGGGTGCAGACGCCTCCCGGCCACGTCACAGATAAAGTCACGGCCGGCGCTCATCCAGGAAAATTTCAGAACGGAGGTCAGACGCAGGGGGCTGCAACCCAGGAGGTAGAGGTGCCTGCGAAGACCAAACCCCCCAGCTCTTCCCCGGACAGGGTGCACAGACTCACCTCCCCGTCCAGCGGCTACTCCAGCCAGTCCAACACGCCCACGGCTGGAACACCGGTACCAGCATTCGTCAGGTCAATGTCTCCGTCAGGTGGCAGACCCAGGCCCAAAGTCCCAGAGAGGAAGTCCTCCCTCCTCTCCTCGGTATCCGTCTCCTCCTCCTCCACGTCGCTGTCCTCCAACACCTCGGACAGCCTGAAGAGCTATGGCCCCCCTCCACCACCGCCTCCACCACTGCTGTTCTCCTCCTCAGCTCCTAGTACCCCTCTCAGTGCACCGCCACCCTTCCCTCCCCCTCAAAGCTCTACTCCTCCACCTCCTCAGGATGCCTCCCTGAGCCCCCTCCCTGCTTGCCACACTTCCCCAGAATTCCCTCCTCCACCATCCCCAGACATGCTAATCCATACCAGCTCATCTTTCAATGGGAGTCCAAGCCCACCCCCTCCCCCTCCCCCGCCTCTCCCCACCATAGGGCCCCCTCCACCTCCACCACTGCCTTCTTTTGCTTCAGCATCCTCCTCACCTCCTAAGAAGCCAGCAAAAGATCCTCCTAAGCCAGATCTTTCCAATAGCCCCTCAAAGTCCCCCAAGCCCCTGATCACCCCGTTTGCACTGCAGAGTGTTCAGCTCCGCGCGGTCAGACGGCCAGAGGATGAAATTAGCAGTAAAACCAGCGGCGAAACTCAGGAAACCAGGATAGAAACCATTTTGGGTCTGAAACATCAGGACCAGGAGTCGTCTTGCCCTCCAGAGCATCCCGCTGTACCGACCGTCTTCACTGGCTCTCAAGGGCAGGATTTGCACAAGACCCCGCCGTCGCCTGTGTCGCAGCTTCTGGAAGAGCTGTCACTGGACCACAGTTTCCCAGATGAAACACCAGATAGCACTGTCATCAACTGGAAAACAGAAGAGCAGAGCTACCCTCTGCTAAACGGTAAAGAAGACGAGGAAGGGGACTCGTCGATCAGCCCCCCAAGTAGCTGCGACGCGTCCCCCGTCAAACAGAAACCCCCGGCAGTCGCCAAGAAACCCAAAGTTTGCCTGATCCTACCGTTTACCCCAAACAAGGATGCAAGTTCTCTGAGCCAAGCAGAAGACCAAGTGGATGCACTGATACAGGTGGAGGTGAGAGAGAGGAGTGAGCAACAGGATGAGGAGGACACTGAAGAAAGCCTTGAGCCGTCAGGGAGCGGTGAGACATCACCGGACCAAGATGACTCCTGCTTTACCAGTGGTGATACAAGTGTTGGTCACGAACTTCCAAATGGAGAAGCTCATGAAGAGGAAGAGGAGGAAGAAGATGGACTGAGCAGTACCACTGAGTCCATCAGCTCCAAGGAGGAAGATATGGGTGAGTCTAAATTTGATCTGATATTACATTTTCAACAGAGTAGATTCTAACACCAGAAGCTTATGATCAGCTATGGTGAGACGTTGGGGCTGCCGACTGCTGTTGGAGTGGAAATTAGATTTTTTTTTAAGGTTATGAAAAATATAGCTTATCACAGGAACAGCGGAGCCGCAGCATGAAATCATGCCTTCGCTCACGCTTACTCTCTCCACCCATCCCAACACACTCACACCTCTGTCGGTCGGCATCTCTCTGCAAGGCTCCTGCACCGGCTGCAACAGCATGGACTTTAGTTTAGCTGTTTCCCAGATCTGGATAAGTGTGGAAAAAATTAATTTTTACAGAAATATAATTGTTTCCAGACTTTAAATCTTTGGCCATTTAACGCATCCACCCCTTAGTTCCTTTTCTCTTTAAAGCTTTAGAAATGGGCTTAAAAAGGACAGAGGAATCCCGTCCAAATGTCAATTTTTTTCTCTCCGTTTTTCTTTTTGGGCCCTTCTCCCCATCCTCCGTCTCCCCAAATCTGTCCTTTCTAGGCCGCTCCACCCCGTCCCTCCCTCCCTCGCTCTCTGCCTATGAGGTAACGATGGGGGCACGTGTCCCAGGGGAGATGCCGTTTTATGGTTGGAGGGAGATTGGCGGGGGGGAGGGGCCACATTGTATTGGAGTGGAGAGGGAGGGGAACCGATCTGGTAAGAGAGGATGAAGGGGAGGAAGGGGCGAGCGTAAACTGTGACTGCAGGCAGTTGATGCTCAGACCTGAGCGAGGAAGGATGAGAGGAAAACGTAGGGAGTGAAGGAGGACAGTCAGGGATTCCCCCTTTGGACATAGCCAGGTTGATGCGACAGGATGGATACGTGAGTTTATCTGTGTAGAGAAGTTGCTCATTTTACTTCTTTTTCCTCCCAGGTGAGGTTTTTGAATCCAGCACGGCCGAACCGTCTCCGGCTCCCTCAGCAAACGGGCCATCCAAAGACAACATGGTGACCCCGACTCCCACTTCGGCTCGACCCAGAACAACAGAGGACCTCTTCGCTGTCATACACAGGTAGGAAGTCATTCCGGCTCTCCTGATCTCGGGCTTCAACTTCAGGAATATAATTTGTTCTCCCGAGCCGTCTGTTATTTATTGCTCCTGCTTCCAAAACCTTCTGTCAACATCAAACTGCCTCTTCTTCCCTCCCTCCTCTCAAACTAATAACAGCTCCTTCCTCCCCATCACCCTTCAGGGCTTGATTTCTCTCCCTTCATCCCCTCCGTCCTCATCTCCTAAGTATAACTTTGACAGCAGTCCAGTACCGAAGTCTCTTTTTCTGCCCAGCGAAAAGACGCAAAGTGACAACTCGGAAGCCAAAATGAGTCATTAAGGCATCTGTGTTCGTTTAGTCACATTATCATTGCTCATTCTCAACAGGAGAGGCGGGCAAAAAAAAAAAAGACAGTTTCTTCATTTATTATTTAACTATTGAACTCCCTCAAGTCCCAATCTAGGTTAGAGGCCGCTGGAGACTTTCCCATCTTCGGTCTTCGTGTTTCTGCTCTCTGTGACACATTCTGCGTACGTTTGCTCAGCCGCGCTCCGCATAAATATCCCATGCAGCCCGCCAGTTTGCGCTCCACAGTCACGTGCGGCAGCAGCAGCAGTCGGACTTCTCCCCCGAGCGGCGCAGCATTTCATTTCACAGGATTTTATCTCCGCTCAGAAGAGGGGTTTTCGGCGTATTTATGGCCCCCGCCGCGTCACGTGTACCAGTACGGCGGCAGCGGCGGTGTTGTTGTTGTTGTTGTTGTTGTGCAGCTTAATTAGAGACGAGGACTGTATGTAGCTCGCAGGCCAAATTATTTGTATTTTGTTCGGCACACTCCTCCTCCTCCTCCACAACACCTCGGGGGGAGACGGAGCGTAAAGAATAATTTCACAGATTTGGGGGACTCAAAGGTTTCTGGCAGCGCTAGATATCGAGAGACGATTTACACCTGCAAGGAAAATAAATCTATACTGTTACTGATCATAATTAGAGGGCTGTTTGCTGTGAAGTAGGCAGAAATCAAAAATGGAAATAGACATTTTGAAGCAACACTTTCAGTGTTTTGAGGAATAACACTAAAAATGCAACAACCAGGCTTTTCATCGCTGATTTAAAAGAACAAAAAATATCACTTTTCATTTTTTTTTTTTTAGATTTTTTGAGAACAGCTATAAAACATACAAGAGAAAACTAATATGCAGCAGGTTCCTTGGTAGAGGCAGCAGTGTCGAATCAAACAGAAGATGAAGGCTTTATTAGATTCCTCCCCATTTTATGTCCCTAACCTGTATCGGATTTTTATTAAACCCCCATTTTTTTTAATTCATTTATCATTAAAGGGGATGTGGGGGGAGGGTGGATTGTTGAGTATTTTATCCGCTGATCACTGATCAGAGCCGATAAAGGGGAAAATTTGCCAACAGATTGATGCATTCAATGAATTTTAGTTCGTTTTTGATGTTTTCAATGAAAACTCTTTAAAAAGGCCTAAATGAGACGCTTCCCACCAGCCAGGAGGAAGAGATTGATTGTGCGCTCTGGGCTCTGTCTCGTCTCACACGTGTGTTCACCTCTGTAACCATCGATGCTGTTGACGGTTGACTGAATTCAGGTTTCCTATCTTACGCAAGCGACAGCGGCGACTTTCAGAGAGAGACGAGATCGAATTTAGGCCAGAGATGCATTTCTAGGTCCTCTCAAATCACAGAAGATTCTCACACAAATCAACCACGTTCTCAGTCCTTCCTCTTGTTATGACCTTCAACGATGACTTTTTTCTTTTTTCTTTTTTTCTGTTTCCTAATCGGAGGAGTTTCTTTGTGAGAACTATAAATTCTGCACCAGACTCCGGCTCTGCGTTTTCTGTGCATTTAATTATGACCTCTCAGGGGCGCTGCTAGACATACTGGGATCTGAATATAAATAAAACCCAGACCCAGGTTAATTTATTGAGACATTTCTTTACTCTCGTTTATCGGCAACATTATCTCTCATGTTCTGGTGTAATCACTGTGGCCCAAATAGCTAAAAAAAAAACTGAGCTGCTCATGAAAATAAGAGAACAGTTATAAAAAATTCAAACAGTTACTTAACAGGCTTCAGTTCTTCTCCAGCATAACATGATCTTTTTCAAGCAATATTCTCATTTAGAGCTGAAATGGGTATTTTGGCTAATTCGTGACTTCCTACTTTGCCAAAATCCTTTTAATCTTCAAAGTGCAGTTTTAAATCATACTGGCTTAACATTTACAGCACTGTGCTGCCCGGGGGCCACTTGTGGCCCTTGGAAAAACTCTTTTAGTCATTTTTGAAGGGTGCAGTTTTAAATGACACGTTTGTATCTTATACCTAACATCTAAGTGGAACATGTTAGGTACTGAACAAAGAATTTTCTTTTATTAGCCGTGTTTGATTTCGTAGTGTGCAACCGATTTGCTAAGCATTTTTAATTGAGGAAAGGCTTTTTGAAGAAAGTTCTTGTATTTGTTGCTGGAAACAGACAAAAATATTGTAGACCAACAAAACACAAAAAGATAGGAAATTATTCACCTTTTTTCTATTAAGGCAAAAGTCTGCATCCATTTTTTTTTTTTTGGCTCTACAATTTGCTGTCTTCTACTTTGTTTCAATAAAATCTTGCATACCAAGTTAATTGCTTGGCAGATAAAAATTAAATAATTAATGATATTATTTTGGGTTTTTATTTAGGAAAAATTAAGGCCCCTAAGTGCTTTCAACTGGGCAAGTTTGACCCACGGTGTAAAAGGTTTGGAGACCCCTGTTCCCAAGGGTTTCTGCATTGTCTAACATTAATAATAATAATAATAATAATAATAGTAATCTCAATTTTACTCCTCAAAAAGTCTGAATAAATAGGTTTATTTGGTTGTATATTTGTTGTTCCTGCAGTTTTTGTTTTGCGAAGATCTCTGGTGACGTTCATTGAAAAATAAAAGACAAAGTTTGTAGTCATAACCTGAAATAGGTCAGGAATCCGTCTTACAAAGAAAAGTTTTTTATAAATGTTCGTACGTGTGTTATTGTGCCTGTTGCTGTTAAGTTGACCCTTCCTGAACTTCCTGAGTTTTCTCTAAACCTATAACGAACCCATTTGTCTTTGCGTCCACAGGTCAAAGCGGAAGGTCCTGGGACGTAAGGAGTCTGAAGAAGAAAAGTCCCGAACCGGGAGCCAACCCCAGTCCCCACCGTCGACCCCCACCAGCCTGTCTCCGGTAGCGGCGTCCTCGCTGCCCCGCCCGTCGGGCTCCATCCAACGCAACCTCCGCAAGACCTCCACCAGCAGCGACACCTTCAAGGCCCTCCTCCTGAAAAAGGGCAGCCGCTCCGAGACCAGCTTCAGGATGTCTGCCGCCGAGATGCTTCGCTCCACTGACCCGCGCTTCCAGCGGACGCGCTCCGAGGGCTCGGACCCCTTCCTGGCCTCGCCCACGTCGCCGCTGGCCCCCAACAGCCCCTGCAACTCCCCCAGCCGAGGCAAGAGGGCGACAGACGTGGAGTGGAGCCGCTACGAAGCCTTGGGCCTGTCCTCGCCGACGTCTTCGCCCTACTCGATGGGCGTCCCAAAGTACGGACGCTCCCGCACGCCGCCGTCCGCCGCCAGCAGCAAATACAACGCTCGCAACCGAATCCTCAGCAGCCCCATGACCGTGATCTGCGAGCGCGAAGGGGAGCTGGCTGAGAGCGAGTATGGAGAAACCGCCGAAGGTCTGTCCGAACCGGCGGTCCAGACTCTCCCGGTGCTTGCAGACTCCAACGGCACTTGATGAGCTGAGCTCGTGTGAAGATAACCTGGAAACGGTGCTGGGGAGCAGCCTCCCTGAGCTCCAGCCCCCCCTCTGCTGACCTCTGCAGGAGTGACGTGACGCCGGTGGCCACCTGATCGTGGACCAATGTGAACCTGTCTGAAGTGCAACAATGGTTCTGCTCCTATGATTTCATTCTCTACCCAATCTTCTAGTGATTCGCCTCTAAAAAGAAGTCATGCTTTAGCATCTGGTGTTTTTTTTTATTTAAACGTTTTAAATCATCCTTCTAGTTTGAAACCGAGGTGAATCGAATGAGTTGCCGAGTGGTAAACGTTTTAACTTTTGCAGCTTTGGGTTTTGTAAAGACTGGAATGTAAAGATTTGTTTATTTAGTTCCGCTTGAAAATCTCCGTTTCCACTTCTATTCTTTTTTTTTTTTTTTTTTTGCTGACTGGCTTCAGAGAGGGACTGAAAGCGGCACCGTTTACAAACGTCAAAATAAGACCGAGTGGAGGACGAGGTACAGCAGGCAGAAAGCCCGACGGTACACCTTCAGCTGTAGGAACACCAGCCTTTAACTTTTCTGCACGCAGTTCAGCTGTTGATGTGCTCAGCGGGAAGCGCAGAGGGGCTCAGTGCTGCCCCCTACAGGCGGGATCAGTGAGGACGATACCGAGACTGGATCGTAAAAATCGTGACTTTTTTTGTTTGTAGACTTTGCACTGTGCATAGATCTGGTTTTGTTTGTGACTTTGAAATATGTTTTAACAAGCGTTTTAGTCATGAGTTGTGTTTGGGAGTTAAAATATGAACCTGTAAATGTATATTAAAAGATCTTATTTTATTGTCCAACTCTTTTAGTTTTCATGTGGGTAACCAAAGAGTTTATTATTAAACAGAACTGGCTGTTGATCTGAACTCTGTCTGAGCGCGTGTTTCTGCCTGAGAGCAAATCTTTGTGGTGTGTTTTTTTTTACAGCTTAAATTATCTCCATAAAGCTGTCTTAAGTGTACAGCTCTGTCTTTCCTTTTGTTTAATTTATTTCTCTTACCAGGGCATTGGGGATAATGTGTATCCATTTTCATGTGACCGAGCGCTCGTCTCGTGACGGGAAACGTCTCAGTCCTGCAGGTTTGTTGGAGGCTGGCAGGCAGATAGAGGTGGGAGTGAATAGCCTGGCTCCTTTTTATATGTCTGGGATAAAAAAAAAATAGGTGATATTTCAATATGTCAGCTCTCTCTCTGTGTGATTCAGGGCCATCTGCCTGCCTGATGCACCAAATCATATCCTCATTAGCGCCGTGGTCGTGGCAGCCATGGTCCTCAGTCATCTGGAAAGCTTAACCCCCTCCCTTCCCCTTCTGTGGGGTCATCAGTTACATCTCCTTCTGGACATTAGCAGCATCGAGCCATTTCGACTCCACGCTCCTCAGTAAAAACCTAAAAAAAAATGCTCTCTGCAATATATTCTCTCAGGGCCGGACGTTTTTTTTGTGGATTTCCACCAGCGGTCACCTGTCCTCCACGAGCTCCCTCCATCTGGCCGTCAGATGGGAATCAATACCCGCTCCTCCCGGCTATAATCACACTGCTGACGGCTCCTGCTGTCCTCCTGCTCGCACCTTCATCTGTACAGGATGTTTCCAGGGCGTGACTGATAAAAGGCAGAGAAATCGGGAGCGTTTCCCACCCAATGCGACATGCTGCAGCCCGGTCAACGCGCTGCAGTTGCAGCTGCCGCCAAATTGTTTGTCTAGCTGCTATTTGAATAGTTGATCTTTCAAGGTACCAATTTTCCTCCAGGAGATGCTGGTGGATTAAAAAAAAAAAAACAAGGCTTTTCAGGGAACTTGGATTTCTTGTGCAGTTAGTTTCCGATTTTCAATATTTCGCCGTGAGGATTTTAAAACATATTACAAATGCCCAGATTCTGGTTTATCGGGGTTTTAACACATGCAAACTCCTTTTGTGTAAACTTTGTTTTCGTTCTACAATCAAATGCGACAAACACTGATGGTGAAAGATTCAAGTTCTGTGATGGATGTAGTTTTCATCTTAATGATAAATTAGGAATTATAAGACATTTATGCATGAAGCATATCCAATGTTTCTATAAAATTGGGGAAATTAGGTTATTTTAAGTATTTTACTTGGTCTGGATGAGGAAAGCATGTAACATGATTATTCTAAAGTTTATTCCTAATTCTAAAGTATAAATATCGTTTCCTTTCATTTCTCCTTTTGTCTTCATTAATCCATCGTCTGTCAGTCTATCATTTGTTTGATCCTTTATTCATCAGTATAAATTTGAATGTATAAATCTGCTGTAAATTCAAGGTGAATATTTGTATGATTTAAAAAAAGGGCCAAAAAGGTATATATTTATTTATAGACTGATTGCTGGTTAGAGCCAATCAAGAGAATACTGGATAAGTGGTGCATCGCTAAAAATGTGTAAGAATTTGCCTTCTGAAGGTATGTTTATTCATCCCACTGCAGTTTAAGCCTTTAGAAAATTAAAGCTAGTTTTTTGCTAGCAACTATGACTCCTGCTCTAGTCATAGTTCACTTTTGCTTTCAATCCCCAAAATAACTGGAAATTGAAGAATTCAGTCATTTTAAATTCAAAGATACAGGTATAAAAACCACACAAACTAATATGGCACTTTTTATATTTTCTTTTTTACACAAATGACAAAAATATTTACATTTATTTTTTTAGTTTTCTTTCTGAGGAGACCCCAAACTTGTTGATTTACGACACCCAGTGGGGCCCCGACCCCAATATTAGAATCCACTGCTTCAGTCTAGTTACCGAGCTTAAAACCCAAATAATCCAGCATGTAAACAGGCTAGTTTTTGCCGCCTGTTAATCACCAGAACATGAGGACCGTTTCCCATTTCCTCCACGTTACAGCATGAAGGTGGGCTGTAAACACCCCTCTGTGGTGTTTAGATTACAGCAGGGATCCTCATTACATACTTGTTCCCAGCACTGACGCTCCGCCTCAGCGAGCACCTGAACGTTAAACCGAGACGGTGCGTTTGTGTTCTAAAGGACAAAAAAAAAAGGGGAAATTTCTGCTGAGTGTCTGAACATGATATTGGGAACAATCCTGCCACAAATAAAATGGGCGACTCAGCAGAGATGAGCCTCAGCAAGATGAGGAGGGTGAGCGAGGATAAAGGGCGACGCCAGCAGCGGCCAAGATTTTAATCCGGCTGATAAAAGGTCACGATCGTCGGACTGTGGAGGGCAAGCAGAACTTTTTATTACATCAGATTACATGAGGTCTGGAGGTAAATGTAATAAAAAAAATAAAAGAAAAACCTCATTTGATTAGTTCTCTTTATTATTGATAAAATATCTTTACATTCAACCACATATAGAAGCAAGTAATCAAGTACACAGTGGTATCTCTTTAGAAACAGTTACTCATGTAAAAAAGGCATTCTTCCTGTTAGAGCTTTCCACTTCTCCTCCTAAATATCTGCAACGTATTAGATATCAAACAGGTTCTCTGGCCTGAACCAGACAGGACCGCCTGCTAACTTCACACACACCTTCATTCATCACTAGCTGCAGAGGAAAATGACAAACGACGAGTCTTCAGCGGCATGACAAGTCCAGAAATAGTGACTCAGTCGTTAATCACGATGGACCCGATAGGAGAGGCTGGAGGTGAGGTGTGAGACCAGATAAACTGGGATGTATCAAGCTGACTGACACCTATTAAGGCCAAAGGATCTGCTGCAAACCTCCCAATTAAAGAGACGGCTCTTTAATTTGAAAATCATGACTCAACACTAATGATCCAGGTCTGATTTCAATATTGAGATGGTAATTGTCTGGAAACCCTTATCTTTATTTTAAGATGTTTCCATGTCCTCTAGAGAAATTTGCAAAAATGTTTCTATATTGTTTTACATGATATTCATTAATGTCAGTTTATTTCATTGGGATTCTATACCAATATAGACCAAGTGCAACAACAATGATAAATGTTTTTTTGCCAAAACCTAAATCTAAATAAATGTGGGATGCATTTATATTCAGACAGTTTTACTTAGATATCCCAGAATAAAGACCATTCAGAAGTGACCTTAATCCGATTGAGCCAAGATGAATGGACAAAAATCTCAACATGTGTAGGATAGAAATGCATGCCATACTTTGTTTTTGATTTATATATATATATATATATATATATATATATATATATATATATATATATATATATATATATATATATATATATAATTTATTATTTTTTTTTATCTAAAACCTTTTTTTGGTGGTCTAATGCATAAAATCCCCATGAATTAGAACAGACGTTTGTCACTGTAGTGAAGCAAAAAAACAGGAACGCTCTTAAACTTTTGCAAGGCACTGAAACTAATGATGTAGCGTGATTCTACACCTGTTGAGAGTGTTATGGGGCTTTCTGACCCAACATAGGACCGGTTCCTCAGATTTTTGGTCCATTTATTGGCAGATGGTGCAATAGCAGCAGATGATTTTTTAAAAACGACTGACCTTCACACTGGCTCACTTCACATTTAGAATTATATGTCAACACATTGCTTAGTTATTTAGTAAAATCTCCCTTTAAACCAGTAAACAACACAAAAGCATAAAATTATTTCAACGGGTTACAAAAAAAAAAAATCTAAGGCACTATTTAAATCCACACAACGCCGCCTGCTGGACATTCTGCATCAATTACAACTGCATGTTAGAAGTGTTTTGGTCGTTAAACATTATTCTGTCGCATCCCTACGGCTGCTCCGCTTTCTTGAGGACCCACACCTCGTTCCTGCGGTTGGTCAGCTTGAAGGGGCTGTCGTAGCCGGCCGTGTAGTACGGCTGCTCCACGAACTCCACGCCGTCCCTCTTCAGGCTCTCCAAAAGCTTCAGGAGCTCTTCCCGCTTCATATCTTCATTGGAGAACCCGCCATACGTCCTGGAAATAGGAATAAGAGTAGGATGAAGCCACAGAGCTATATTACACACTGGAGTGCTGATAGCCCGCTGTCAAATGTCATATACTTTTATGTTATGTTCTAAAACTATCAAGTACTGAGAAAGTCATGTGCTGAAATATTTTGCAAAAAAAATAAATAAATAAATAAATAAATAAATATTATATATATATATATATATATATATATATATATATATATATATATATATATATATATATATATATATATATATATATATATATTATAAATAACAATGTACAAAAACATATTTACATATTTATATATACATATACACATATTTATATATACATATATGTATATTTAATATGAATAACATGTAAAATATTTCAGCACCTAATTTCCAAGTAGTTGATAGTGTTAGTACATCCACTGACTGTAGAATTACTTGTGAAATGTTTTCACACAGCCAGAAAACTGCTTGTTGTTGCAGCCCAATCCTATGGGGTTCTGTGAAAGTAGGGAGTAGCAAGATGGCGGCCAGTGACTTCAGTTTTTAGTATTTCAGTATTTAATTATTATTAATATTTTCTTATTATCATCATAACTTATGTTCTCTTTCCTGGTTTCTCCCACTTTTTTTATTCTTCTATCTCCCACTCATCATCACCATTGTGTCTTTATAATGTCGTGGCTTCTTCAATCTGCTAGCTGAACCAAATCCACCACGTTACAATACTTTTTTTTTTTTGATTTCTTGCCAGCGTTCGTTACCTGACATATGCGGTGAACTCCTTGCGGTCCTCCATGAACACATCCGGGTCGCTGGGCTCAGGCGGGTTTGCCTGAAGCTCATCTGGGATGTAGAAGGACACGGTGAACTGAGATTCGCAGGCGGGGCCGGCTCCGGGGACCACACGGCACGTCACAGGGGCGGTCATCTCCACTTTGGCCTCTAAAAAGGCACAGGAAAAAAAACAACAAAAAAAAAAAAAACATGGTGAGGTGCCAGGTTTAAGATGTGTCGGGCTTGTGTTGGGTACGTCCGGCTCTGTTGCTCGAATGAACACTTTGGTGCATCATGATCCCTGAGCAGACGACGGCTAAAAACAGATTAGACCCCGCTGCAGACCTCGGTGCCAGTAGTAACAACACAGACAATATATAACATCATCAATAATGCTGCAGCAAACTGCTGAGTCAGACAAAAGCAGTGCTGCTGTTGCAAACTGCTGAGCAGGAACTAAAGTGCCCTTTCTCTTGCATTTATTCATCAACTTCGTTGTGTTGAGCTGCAGTTAATCTGAACGTTTATTCACTTGGCTGGTTCTTTCTAATTAAGTGTCTAATGTTCAGTAAAGTTCACCGCGCTACTTAAAACGCACATTTCATCGCTGCATGTGCAAAGTTGGAATAAGTATGAGCTTATCCCCCCCCCTGTTCCCTGCGCGGTTTGCCACCGACTCACTGGTTTGATTGCTGCCTTGGATGTAGCTGAAGAGCCTGCGGAAGCCGGTCTTCGTACATTCATCGCCCTGCATCCCACTCAGAGTGGTGCTCACCCACTTGGCGGGATGGTAGGTGCGGATCTCATAGTCCTGTCCCTGTTCAAACAAAGACACGCACAAAAAAATATTAATGTCATTGAAGTTAAACCCAGAAACAAATAAAATGTGGAAAAACTGTTTTTCTCCCCCCCATAAACTAATGCATGGTTGATGGACTGTTGCAGTGGTAACACCTGTGTGAGGGAACTTTTCATAAATGTTAGAGAAACATCTGGGGATTAATTTTTTAACATCCTTCTCCTCTTCCCCTTTGAACAATGAGACCTGTACCCAAATATTGGAAATGCTGTGTGAGCTTTGAATTTAGCTAAAAGACACAAACGAGTGTAAGTCTGGAAATGTAAGGACTTTATTTCCATTTAAATAAAATTGACTCAGAAGGACCGGTTGCAGCAATTGAATCTAAAAGGTCCTTCGACCAGGTATTAGCTTAGCCAACCAGGTTTTTTTCTTGCATTTATCTTTGATTATGTATTTTTGATGGTGCTGATTACTTAAAATCCTTAATAACTGGCTTTTTATTAGAGTAAGTGTACACTTTTTATATTCACTGTCTTTACATGCCCAATCTCCTGTATGTAAAAAGCTGTATATAATAGTAAATTGTGTATATTGGCACATTTTTTGTGATCCAACCCCATTTAGGGTTACCTTTGGGTCTGACACATTAATTCATTCTTATTTAATAAAAACATTTCCAACAGTATAGAATCTGGTTATGTTGCTTGGTTAAAACAAAGCGGTCTCCTTATATTCTTATTTAACCATAACGTTTTTAGTCGAATAAAAACAACTCTGGGATTATTGAGATTTTTTTTAAAGAGGAAAACAAATCCCCACCACTACAAAGGTTACATGTTCAAGGTGCAGATTCACCCAACCAACAGTGACCTAAAGACTGTCAGAATTACTGTTACATGGAGAAAATCTTTTTGTTCTTATCAGAGGAGCTCAGACAGTGCTGATATCTCCGCTGAACCCAGAGTAAAGCGGTTAAACGATGATCAGAACCACCGCTGGATAATTCAGCAGTCATCTGAGTTTATATGACCCATGGCAGAGAGGCTGGTCCCATGACAGGCAGGAGACCAGAGCAGGTGAAGATCTGGAGCTCTGCGTTTATGATCCCACTGAGAATAATTTACCTTGGCCTCCTCTGCTGTGAATTTGGGACTCTTCAGCCCGGTGGAGAATAAAGCTTGTCCCAGAGCTTTCAGCATGGCTGACGGGCGGCTGGTCCTCAACTTGGAGAAGATCCTCAGCGTTCAGCTTCCAAACTCCTGCAAACAGCTGAAGATCTCAGATGTAGCTGGGCCAGTTTACGCAACGTTACGTCACCGCCACCGCTTGTCTAACTTCTGGCTTCTTGTGCGTCACTAAGCAACCTCCATCTGCTCACTTCCAAACTTATCTGCTTCATTTATAACTCTGCTGCGTAATAATAAAACACTCACCTCTGGATAAGGGCGTTTGATCCGTTCCTTCACGGCGTTAAGACGGCAACTAATGATTTCGCAACATCGCTTCCTGTCACAGAGCGCCCCGACACCTGATTGGCTGAGTGACTCAAACTTTCAGAATAAAAGCCCGGGTCAAAAGGCGTGCGTTTGGGTGTTTTCCTCCTTTAAAAAACAGTTTGCTACGATTTGTTTTTGACAGATTTCAAAATAAAACCCCTCCAATTATTTTAATTACAACAACGATTTTCTTTAATCAAGGTTTTGTCTTTTAATTTGTAGAAACTGATTTGTGCTGGATTATATTTACACGTGTACCTTTAAGAAATGCAAAGGCTAAAAAATTAGGTTCCTTAAATATTTTCTTGGGGATCGATATTTCTTACAGGGTTTAACCAATGGTTATCTTTTAAACAAATAATTGAAAAAATATATATAATTTTTTTTATTTTTTTAATAATCCTCAAAAATTATTGGTACCCATGGTGAAAACATATTCGAAAACCACAAAGGTCATGGAGACAGTCTTTTGTTGCAGATGTCACTGTAAAGACATTTACAATAATCAATTTTCCTGTTGTTACTTGAAGGGCCTGTTTTCTGGTCTTCCCTATTTTGAATAGAGAAAAAAAGCCCCTGTGTGACGTCATATATATACCCTGGGGCAACAAAAAGCCATGGGTCACTAACTAAAAAGTTCCTTACATATTTAATCACTTTAGTGATTTTCTTTAAAACATTTATTTACCAATGGTGGATCTTTTTTTTTTTTTTAACTCTGAATTAAAGTTTATCAAATAAAGTTGGGGTTTTCTAAAATGTTCAGTGAGATTTTAAAGTCAGAGCATCTTTGATACTCTGACTTTAATTTACTTTCACCAAGCGGTGGCAACAGCTTCACCCCTTTATTTACCACTTCAGTATTTACACCCAACAACAACAGAGCTCAGTTTACCACAGAAAAAGAAGTAAATTGCAGCATTTACAACAATCTTCAGAGCGTACGAGGCACAAAAACCTAAATAAATTGAATTTGGGAGACACACAGTTCATTACAGACGAAGAAGGATGAGAGAGAGAGAGAGACAGATGCTACATCCAGGCTGATTAGCTGAAGAAGGAAAAACAGCGAGGAAAAGGCAGAGGTGCAGCTGGTTTTAGAGTCCCACTTCGTCTTCATTAAAGAAGAAGAGTCGTGGTATAATAGCAGTAATCCTGAAGGAGAAACTGATGCATAGTTTAACCATTTAAACCCAATCTGTCACTGGTAAAGTGGTGTATGAAAGCACAGCAAAGCTCATCATGAACAGGGAAATGCAAGGCATGGTGAAAACAACAGCAGGTTTCTCGTCGTCTCCGTGTTGTTTGCTAAAGGCCAGAATGATTCAGTCCAGTTTCCTGAAGGTGGTTTGATCAGTTAAAAAAAAGAAAAAAACTTCTCTGAAAGTCATCAAAGCACAGACCTAGATAATCATCTTAAAGCAGTTTAATGAATTGGGACAATAAGTTGAGTTGTCATAAAAAAAAAGGTTAGAAAGGCTTTATCGTCCTTTTATTGTCAAATAAATAATGATCAATGGTCCAGACCAAAGGCTCTGCGTGTTCCGTCCCTTTGAGTCTCCCGAGGACACGCTGTGGCTGACGGACATCTTTGCTCTTCCTTACGTTCCTCTTCACTGGTGATGCTGGTGGATAAAGGTTAAAAAATCATCTTTGGACAGTTTCTCTGGGTCCATCCGGGTCTGCGAATCGTGAACGATGACCCCTTCCACCCAGGCCCAGAAGAGTCGCTCAGAGTGACAAACGCTGAAAGATTCAAACAGAAAATAAACCAGATATACGTTTGTTTCCTCCGCATCTCTAATGTCTACTTACTTTCTTTGTTTTTATTTGCATTTTATGTGATGGACCAGCACAAAGTGGTGCAAAACTGTAAGCGGAACGTTTTTTTTAACGTTTATCACCAATATAAATGAGGAATGCATCTGTTTTCAGTACCCCTGAGTCTACACTTTGTAGATTCATCTGCTGCAACGACTACAGCAGTGTGCTGGTGAAGGTTCTCAGTCATCCAGGTCATGGTCATTCCACAAAAAGTAAAAAAACAAAGCAACTGGACTTGTTTTCCGTAGTTAAAGACGTTTCGCTTCCTCTCCAGGAAGCTTTCTCAATTCAAAAGGTCTGGAGTAATGATGAGTACCAAGCTTTATACTACTGCCCAAACAAGGCCTTGTAATGGCTTAGATAACATGCAAATTCAACCGAAACAGGTCCACCCCTTAGTTGACCGCCCATTACCATTAATGACTTCAACGGCCGCCCATTACTAAGGGGTGGACCTGTTTCTGTTGAATTTGCACGTTATCTAAGCCATTACAAGGCCTTTGTTTGGGCAGTAGTATAAAGCTTGTTACTCCACATTACTCCAGACCTTTTGAATTGAGAAAGCTTCCTGGAGAAGAAGCGAAACGTCTTCAACTACGGAAAACAAGTCCAGTTACTTTGTTTTTTACTTTTTTTGGAACTACAGCAGTGGGTCTTTTGAAGTACGAGGCAGAGGTTTTCCTTTTAAGCAGGAAAATGACCTTAAATGGCCTCTTTTCTCTTTACAATGACGCCCTACCTTATGTAGTTCTATCACATGAAACCCAAGTTAAAAGCCTTCGACTGTTCACTCCCCCTTTATCTCCACAGGGTGTGAATACTTTTGCAACGCATTGCAGAGCTGAACAGAAGACGAATACAAACCGGAAAGGAGCGGCAGCGTTCAGCGGCATGTCGTACGTCGACTTCTTGGTTAACTTATTAAAGAAGAACTTCTTGTTAGAGTTTTTGCTGTATCCCATCGTCCACGGCTCTGGAGGGAGATGGGGAGGTTCTGCTTTTACTTTTTTTTGTTTCATTTTCAGCACGTTTCCGCGGCGATACGCGGTAAACGCCCGTAGACGACAGGCTTACTGAACGGCCCCGCATACGCACCGTTGACGGTTTTAACGATATAAAGGCCCGTGGGAAGGAAGTGTCTGTCATCTCTGCCGGTGTAGGACAGACGAGGGACGCCTCCTGAACTCTTTGTCATCTTCATCTCAAGTCTGTCGGAGGAAGGAAAATAGAACGTTTGGCATCGTTAGAGACAATCTCTTGTGACGAAAAACAACAAAAATAATGCAGATCATATGGGAAAACAAGAATACCATAAATCACAGGATTATTTTTGTATTGGAAATCAGTTTGTGTTCTACCTGACAAAGATTTTCTCCATCTCCTCTAGTCTGTAAACTTCCTTCACTCTGTTTGGGGGAGGAAAAAAAACAACCATTTAATTACAATAACACAATACCAGAAGCTGTTTGAATTAAATTTGTCAACATTACTTCATTTTTCATATTTTAAATTTAATTAGAGAATAAAATATAATGTACACATATTTTAAGCTCAGTGTTTTTCAGCCAAATGAGAAAAAAAAATGGCCAGATTGGATTCAGTTCTGACCTAATCGGGTTCATGTCTGGTCTGCTGGGCTTCGCCACCGCCTTCACAAACTTCTCGGCCATCTGGATCCTAGAAATTACAAAAAAAAATGTGGAAAACATTAACATTCCACAGCTATTCTCACACTTTTTTTATATATATATTGTTGTGGGTGTCTACAGCACAGATATTACTTGAAGAGCCAAAACCAGAAGACTATTTCCGACATCGGGTTTTCGCAGGAAGCCATAAAATGCTTCAAGTGAACCGTAGACAAACAAAATGACTTGTTTTAAAAAAAAAAAAAACGCGTCCAGATAAATCTGCAGGTAGTAACACGGCTGACGTCGTACCGCTGGTTGAAGTGCTGATCTCTTACGTCCGTACCGTTAAGGATCAGCGCATCCATTACATGGACAGCGTTGATTCTGCGCTGAGCTTTACCCTGAGAACCAAACACACGCTGTTATACACACACATTGATCTCTGGAATTCAATCAGAATGTCTTTAAATTAAACATCAATGGGTCTAGATAATGGCTGAAAGTCAGTTATTTCTATTGTTCTTAAAAACTTAAAACCAGTGAAGACATTTTTTCCCCCCCATTTGTTCTGTTTAGTCATTTTAATGCTTGCTTTGACTAAAAGAGATCAAGCATTTATTTTCAGCTCCTTCTCACCTCCCCTTTCAGTTCTTGAACAATCTCCACGCTCAAGAGGGTTTCCCTTGGCAGCTCCAGCTTAAAATTCTCCATTTTCTTCCAGCGCAGCGGCATCTTCCCGTCCCACGTGTAAATCTGAGACTTCTACCCAAACAGAGAACAGAGAAGGCGAGAGGAAGCAGTTCAGCTGCTCTGCTGGTTGCTTTGGATATAAACGAAAAATAAAAGGAGGGCTGTGCCTTCAGACCTACCCCCAGGGCAAGCAGGAAGATCTGCTCTCCCCCTCCCACAATGCACCTGTAGTCGAAAATCTGCCGCAGCTTACTGAGCGTGCTGGAGTCCAGAGGAGTGATCTTACTCTGGAACGCCTCCACGTCCGAGTTCTGAGGCAAGACAGATGAAAGGAGAATCAGGGTCCAGACACTTTAAACACAATGTTTCTAGTTTTTTTTTTCCTTTATCAATTCATCTTACAGATAAAAACATATATGGATATTTTCATATCAGACCTTAGTCAGTTCATAGAATTTGGTTTTCGGGTCGGATGAAGAAGGAGCGACTCTGGCTTTGTCTGGTACCTGGAACAAGAAAAAGCAGTTCAACATAACAAGCAGAATAACATAGAAAAACACAATCATGTAAAAAAAAATAAGCATCAAATATTTCAAAAGAAATGTTCACACCATGATTTCTAATCTATCTTTTTTATTTATCTCTGGAGAAGAAAGTGATTAAATTACAGCCTAACTTGATTTTAGTTAAAGAAAGATTATCAATAAAAATGTGTTCTGTAGCTAGGGCTGGATGATAATTCAATAACAATATATATCGATTGATAGACGTATATCAAAAAGTCAATAAAAAGTTCAATAGAATAAGCGTTTTCCTTTCTTTTGCATTCTAACCATGTAGGTTAACATTAGTCATTACATTCTCCCAACCAATGAGAAACGCAGACCCAGGAACGCTCCGTCACCAAGCCCCGCCTCCTTCAAAGAGTTCAGAGAGCATGTGTTCTTTTTTCTTTATTAAAAACTTGTAGTTTTGATTAAAATAAATTTATAAAGACATTTTCAGTGGCCACCAACTACAGTCTGATATTAGTCTGAGACAGTTTGTCCTGTTCGCTTTCAGCTGAGATGACTGGCGACTTTTTTATGTTTTTTGTTGCATAATACAGACAATTTTAGGCCCTTTCATTGTTTTTAATTGATTTATATTACCTGGATAGCTCCACCTTGTTACGGTTGATATAAAATATCTACATGTGCACATATGTAAAAAAAACAACCACAACACACTGGCTGTTTTTCACCTGATTTAACAAATATAAAGGCAATAAAATGTGTCGAGTTGACAGTTTCCTCCACTCACCCCCCACAGCTTTAAGCACTCTTTCCTGATGTCTGCTTGTCTCGGCTCGGAGAGCGCCCTTCAAACACGGCAACACAGTCACTCTCAGACGTGACGGCCATCTGATCATAAATCTACACAGAAAGTGCGTGCAGGTGTGCTTGCTTACGGGTCTACGACGAAGGCGTGGATCTTAGCCAGGGCCTTGATCTGGACCGCGCAGAGGCTGAGGGCACAGCAGAGCACAGTCTCCGTCGGCAACGTTGTGAAGCAAGCGGCTTTTAAGAGCGTTGTTTTTTTTTTTTTGAAAACTGCGCCTCTACCTCTCGTTGGAGTTGACCATGAACTGGAAGAAGTCGGTGTCTTCCTTTATGATGCTCAGTGGAACCACCTCCGTGACGTCAGTGTCCCGGTTCCTGAGCTGGTTCAGCTTCAGGTTGACTCTGAACATGTACTCTCTGACCGCATCCGAACCGGGTTTCAGACTGCGACACACGATGTACCTGTACACAGCAGTATGACAGCAGACACGCTCCTTTACTTACATTTGACTTAAAACCCCCTTGACAAGGCATTTTATGGGACCTAACTGGACCAGTTTGTGCCACACGAGGCTGAGGGAAGGTTTTGTGCCGGTCCAAATAATTCCCAATCCTCCTCTGCTCTGTGTGGGGTCCCGCAGGACTCTGTGCTTGGTCCTTGGCTCATCTTCAATTTTTTTATTCTACTTAATGAAAAGAGGACAGCTGTGTTTGCTTTTGCTGTTTGTTGTTTTAGCTTTTATCATAACTGAGAATGACTGGTGTACAGCTGAACTTTAAATTAGGGCTGGCCAATATGGCTTAAAAATAAAATCCTAGATTTGATTATATCAAATCCGATTAATCAATTATTTTTCTCCTTTTCGGTTCACAAAACAAAATTATTTAAAAACTTGCTGTTATGTCAAGCATTTCATCTGGTAGTTGACCTGAATTTAAAGTGCAACTAAAGACAAGCTGTGAAACATGCTTGTAAAACAAGACGCCTGCCGTTGTAAACAATGAAAATATTATAAAATGTTTGTTGCTAGTGGTATTACGCAATAAGCAAAGAACAGCTTTAAAAAAAAAAACGTAAATAAACACATTAAAGTTCCTCCTCTTATAGTAAAAAACGTTTCCTCTTCATAATACTTTAACAATGTATTTTCCTAAACATATATTCAGCGTTACATTCTGTTCTCTTCATGGAAGCCCAAAATAAAATCCGGATTTTCCAAAAAAAATGTATCTGAATAAATCGCAAATTTGAATGAATCGATTAAATAAACCCTAGAATACAAACATCCAGAATTTCTACCGAGCTGCTGCACAACGGTGACTTATATTTAGTGTAACTTGTATTCCACCAGGAAACCTCAAATGATACGTAGAGGAAACCTCAAATGATACGTAGAGGCAAATAGTATTCTGTGTGCTATTAAGTATAGGTCTTAGTTTTTGTTAATTCAAGTCATTTAATAAAACCGGGCGTTACTTCTGTGCACCCTGAAGTCCAGAGCTCAGCACATCCTCTAGTAAACCTTGGCCATATACAGTAGCTTTGAACATTGAACTCATAAAACATTAACAAGGCTATACCAAAGACTTGAAATGTTTTAAAATCCTATTACCTTTCCCTAAAAACCTTTCCTTACTGATTTTATTTCAGTGGCACCTCTTAGCTACGATCTTTTACGGTCACAGAGCTGGTGTCAGTGAGCGGACAGCGGGTCAGCATTTCCTCCAGCTTATTGCAGCAAAGACAGCAATCACTGGTTCTGGTCCCAAATACACCTTTGTTAGACATTAGCACTGAACTAGACTCAATGGGGCTAAAATCTAAAGTAAATAAAGTCATGGAAAAGAAAAAGATCGATCAGACGGCGGCAGCTCATCCAAAATGCTGCGAGCTGCAGGAATATGGAAAACAACCTGGCACTCAAATCATTACAGTGGTAAAGGAATAGATTTTAAAATCTGGTTATTGGTCTATCCAGCGATGAATTTCCTTTAACAAATACTTGTTAAAGATACTCGTCAAACGTCTAGATGGTGGTGGTCATTAAATAGCTGTTTATTTAGGACTTCCAGAACCAAGAGTAAACAAAAACTCTCATCTCTGGACCCTCCTGAGAATTTGAGACGTAAAGAAGCGACACGCTCCTTTAAATCAGGACTAAACCCAGCATTGTTTACTGCAGACTTCCCATAAAAGCCAACGCTTATCTTATCGGTGTGTTTTAATCGGGCTTAGCTATTTATTTATTTTTTTTATATATGCATTTCACCTTCAACTTTAGTGCTATTTTAATGCATTTCTTCTTTACCCTCTGAACCCGTTTGTATGATGCTGTGCAACAAAGCCTTGATCAATTTAGCCACATACGGAGATTCATGGAGCCCACCTCTCCGAGTTGGCCGGCCTGCTGGTGACGGGTTTGAAGAGCGAGATCCTGTCAAAGCAGAGGTAGAGGAGGTAGACCAAGCCCACGCTGAACGGCGTGAAGAGGTCGAAGGTTTTACAGACAAAGTGGCCACCTGAGGGGGGGGATAAAAACGAAACCCTTGACGGAACAACTTCCAGATGACAGGGAGAGGTGTGGCGATTTCCAGGAGTTCCTCGCTCATACCTGTCCTGAGAGTGGAGAGGGCAGTGAGGAACTGACAGAGCAGCAGCTGTTTGGTGAGAATCTCCTGGATGTTCTCCTGGCCGTCCACAGAGAAGCCCTGGCGAGTCCAGAAACTCCGTCAAAATCTGTGAATCTCCGAACCACACGGAATCAAAGGCGTCTTACCCCGTCGGCCATGAGGAAATGCAGCCCTCTCCTGTCGGTGCTCTCCATGACGAAGTTACGAAACGCCGTCACGTTCTCGGGCCGGGTGATGTCGCCGTCGCCGTCCACGCCGCCCTCGCCTGAGAGACACGCAGCCCCCCCCATGGATAATTTAGGACCTGAAATGTGACGCTCCTCTCGGGCGGGACGTTTGCTAACGCACCGTAGTAAGGCTCGAACAGCTCGCTCGGCGCCGCGTAGAAATCCTCCAGCTTGAAGTCGCACGGCCCTCTCAGCGTCATCCCGAAGCCTTTGGCGTGCCAGCGCTTCCGCCACAGGATGTACTCGGAGAAGCCGCCGGGCCCCGCGCAGACGTCGCCGAAGTACAGCAGCTCGCCCTCGCGGTCCTTCACCAGGGATCTCTACGCGACACAAGAGGTTCCATGGGCTCCGTGTTTATTCGGGGGCCCTGCGAGCCAGCGGAGCTTCGGCACAGCGCGTGTTCGGGCCTGAGCACTCACCCCCTGGGAGTCCTTCGGGTTAGTGAACATGTAGTCAAAGCAGTGGTCGATGTTGGCCATTTTCATGGCAGCCCTGCAGACAGGAGAAACGGATAAAAGTGATGTGGATGATCAAGTCTCAGCAGCAGAAAAGTGACAAAGCGACCTGCTTTTCTGCATTCTACCTCATCTGATCGCATTTGACTTGACGTGTGTGGTGAATTGACGCTATATAAATAAACTTTAATTGAAAAGTAACTTGTAGTAGGAGAGTAACAGTTTAATTACATAAAGTGATGGGTTTTTTTTTTAACATTTTCTTTAGATGCAACCTGTTGCTGATTTTTATGCTCGGTTATACGGCCACATTTTGGGTCGCCCTGCTGAGCGCAACATTTCATTTAATCTGAGTACGCCCTTTTTATTTATTTCTTTTTATCTGTATTTTTATTCAAGAAGGACAGCATCTTTGCGATATCACTTTTGTCACACTGAGTGCTTTTGATTTCATGCTAGCAGAACGCAGAACAACCAAAACTCAACGGGGAGTATACAGTGATGATTTTCCACGTAAATAAATAAAATAAAATATCTTCATACTTGTGCTTAATATGTTATCTATGAAATTATTCCAATATCTTGCTTACCCATAAAATCATTATGGGTAGGAGGGAGTATAAAAAATTATCCATTTGTTCCAAATGGATAATTTGGAAAAGTTTTTCCATTTTAAATATTTCCATAGTCACTCCATACCAATCATGTAATGTTGCTGGCGCTGGGCTTAACTACTTGCTAGCAATAGTTTTTTTACTGGCTGAGTATGCCACTTTTTAACAGCTCTAAGGTATTTTTTTTCTTACATTGCAAAGTTTTTCCCTTACTTGCTGCTGAGGCACCTGATTTCCCCCCGCTGTGGGGCGATAAAGGTTATTCTATTGTATTCTAGTTCCTTTTAACTTTTAAGGCATTTGGTCGCGTCAAAGCCGCTGCAGATGTAAGGGCTTGCAGACGAGAGGCAGGCGAAGGTGCTGACAGACGGGTGGACCTGCACATTTAAACTTGAAGGGGGAGGAAGCTCTCCTTTCAAAGAGCTGTTCAAAAGTCGGCCTCAATTTTCTGTTTATTTGTCGTTTTCATCTGCGACGTAATTACTGGGAGTTTGCGAATCATTTCTTGAATGGGACTTGATAGAGATTTTTTTTGTTTTCTGAAAAATAATACCCTTCGCTTCAGTTTTTGTTTTGTATTCTTTTTGTCTCAGACTTCTTTTTTTTGTCTTTTTGGGAGCATCCTGTTGTTCCTCTCCATAATTCATACAGTTTAAAGACCTGGTTTCTGCCATGTGGGTCTATATTCCCAGGTCTTAACCCTCTCTCCAGCATGGCTCCTACATTTTCACACGTATCGCATTCACTCGCGCTCGGATAGACAACTGAACAAAAACCAAAGTGACACACTGATCTTTCACCAGGGTGTAACGCGAATGGCAATGACAAATATTTTTAGACCTGAGTCATTTCATTAAATAATTCCCGTACTAGATGTGACAAATCAGTTATGTGTCACATTTCGTAACGCCCTTCCATGTAACTGGTTACTTCCCAATCCATATTTAACTTTGAGCGGCACAGAAATTAGCCCGACCAGTATCCCATAAAGCAAAAATACAAAAAAAAAAAAACAGAGAGAGAGAGAACATCACTTCAACATTGTCTGCAGTCAAAGAAAGTGCAGCCGGTGCTTTACAGCATCAACCCTCACCTGTTGAGAAAGATACCTCCTCTGATTGTCTCGTAAGGGTTCGAGCGTGTTCGTGCTCTCCTCATCTCTTCACCCTCCAGATCATCAAACACCGTCTGAATGCCACAACGTTTGGGATCAAGTCAACATGAAGGTTTAACATGAAGGGTTAACAGTAAAACAGACAGGAATCGTTTTTAAAACTTGCAAAATATCAATGATTAGTTTTTACATTGAAGCCCACTAATCGCATTTCAAGTTTAATGGTTTGTGTGGAAAAAATAAACAAAAATGAAGACTTGTCTTTAAGTTTAATGCTTTTACAGCCCATTAGTTTCTTTCCAGTTGTTATATTAAATCAAACGTCACAGATAGCTGGTGCTTTGCAGCTCACCTTGCACCGTAGAAGAGTGTGCAGAAGGTCTTCTGTGCAAAACTCAGTTTCGTCCTCAATCTTCAGCTTTCTCTGCCCCGGAGATAAAACAAAGACTTACAAATATAGCAGAAAGCATGAATCGCTGTCTCTCAGAGTATCTGTGTTGATTTTTTTTTTACCGGTCCCTGAATCAGCCAGTCCCTCAGCTCATCTGCGTCCGGCGTCTCTGTGGTGCATTCTGGAAACCAGTCGACCTTCTCGATGGCGCTGGGCTGCGGAGGCAAAGCCAAGACCTTCGTTCCGACGAAACATTTTCAAAGAAAGATCGACGGGAACGGCGGAGGGCGGACGCTGGTTTGGCTGACCTCTGGTTCGTCGCGCCAGTCAACATTGAGCTCGCCGTTGAAACCCTGCAGCGTGAGGCCCAGACCCCTCCTGCCGCGCTGGGTGGAAGCCTCAACGATCTCTTTGCGCCCCTGGCCGAACTTACCCAGACCCTCGCCTTCTCTAAAGCCCATTTTTGCCTGTAGGAGTAAAAAAAAAAACACACAACATAACAGGTGAGTTATTAAAACACGACATATAATACTTTTTAAAACAATCTTGACTTGAGAGATCTCCTAATACTGAGGTGCTTATTTTGCTCACCATGAGCTTCTGTGACACGCTGTTGTACATGGAGAACTTTGTGGTGGACTCAGCGGAGCCGTCGTTGTCCTGGGTATCAAAGGAGGACGACGCTGATATGGACGGCATGGAGAAGCTCGGTCGGTGCTCCTCCTGGTCACTGAGGGAGTCATTTTGGCTGGAGTCTGGATAGGAGGACGTCACAGAAGCACACCGCTCATTTAAAACAGCAGCAGGTAAACACACCGATAAAATGCAGGTTACTAAAACAACAATAAATACGATCAATATGCAGATTACATGGCATTTAATTGGTGTACCGACCCTTTAGCAGAAAGATTTAAGGACCGTTTTCTGTCAAAAGTCCGGTTCATCTTTAGCTTGTGAAACTGTAAATAATGTCCAAATGCGTAGTGGATAGGCGTAACATAAACAGCACCTCATTTACGTGATTCTTTTAAACTGCTAACCAGAACTTAAAAAGCATCCATTTGGTTGAGTTTATTTACCTTGTCTAGATAGTGACTCTTCATCTGAGCTGCTGTCATCGCGGCGCCTCTTCGTCCCCTGCAGAGGTGAGTATGTTGCATCCGCTCTTCTCTTCATCACAGCTTGACAAAACAGCAGAGCGATGGTCAAAAAACGAGACTTCTGCAAACGCACTGGGGCTTCAACCCAGAGCGAGGTCACGCTGACTAAAGGTCCGCCAAGCCGACTTACTGGCGTTCGCAAGCGAGGGAAAGTTTAAAAATCCCGGCCTAGTGAAAATCATCAAGTGAACTATTCAGTATAAACACAAGGAGGACATGCCTAAGTGAGCTAGAATCAGGAGGGATACCAAACACATAGCTTATGATGAAACGTTGATAAATGTTAAAAATATAGAAGTTCCTGCTCCATTTTGCACTACAAGGCAACATCTTTGAAGGAGGAGAGAGACTGTACCATTGACATGGCAGTAAGGAGGCTTGGTGTGGAAATACTACCGGGGACTTTCGTTTCCTAATGTTGAGTCTGTGTATAAAACAGAGATGTACTAATTGATTGGCTAGTAATTGAAATGGCCTAATTTCCCCTTGACTGGGTTTGACCAGTGACAAGCAAGTCAAATATCGAGAACGATTTGTTCCTCTTAATTATTAAACCTAATTGATTTATTAACTTCCAGAAATTTAAGTCTATAAAAATAATCATGCAAAAGCATGGATCTGGTGCACAGGTATGAGTTACTAAAAAGTAGATAAAAGTGCAGCACATACGCTTTGACACAACCTCTGATACTCTTGTAACTCTTTCATTTGCTGTTGGATTTAAAAAAAGAACCAGCAGCACATTTTTTTTCTTCTGATTTTGATTAATTAAATTTTTTTTTAATCATCAGCATTGACCAGGAAAGCCTGATCGGTTCATTTCGAGTAGAAAAACTAGTGAGCTAAAGCAAGCGGGTTTGGGAAAAAAAACTAACAAAATCAAATATGACTGAGAAGTAAATACAGAATAAATGAGATTGGAACGAGGAACTAAAAATTCAACCTTATTGTAAATTCCAGAAAATGCAAATATTTAACATTTGTTAATGGTTTTGCAGAACAGGAACTCCTCGTTCCTGATATGATATAAAGTAAATAATATTTTAAGATTATCGGCTATGTTTGATCTAGTGAACGGGCAGAAGGGTCAAAACAGTTAAAGCAAAACAAACGATTTTTTAAGTCACATGTGCGTCTGCATTTTTTCGTAATGCTACCAAACGCCACCAGTTTATCATACTTGAACGTCCGTTTTAATATCTATATTATATCAATGCTGTTTGTGTTGTTAACACTGCTGCTAAACGAGGAACAAACTCGCCTTTCGACCTCAAACTCAACACTGTGTCCCTGCCAGGAACTGCACACACTGACAACCAGAAAAACACTGTCATCTACAAACAATTACCTATCGATTATGTGGTAAATGTATCGAGCACAGGCCCATGGACAGTCTCCGATTTATGTTTTTATGTAGAAAACACCAAGAGGCGTAGACAGAATTCAACGAGCTTGTGTTTTCAATGAAATGAAACTACGCAGCATTAGCTGTTAGCGTGCAATGTTAGCCAACTATTCTTTGTTTTACCAGCTCGGAGGGGGGGATAGCTTCACTCTTCTGTGGGCAAACAACAGCGACTGGGACTTACTGTCACAAATGCTTCAAAACGTTCGAGTCAGAGCTTTATTTTGAATGGAAAAAAATGTGCCAAAAAAATAAATTCAGTTCCTGAAGTTAACATTAGCCCGCTCTCCGTAATCAGAGCGTCCCTCTATGCCAGACGGACGCATGGTGATGACGCTACTTCCGGAAGGAGCCACACACTTTGGGGAGTTCTTCTGCAATCTAGACTTTCAGAATCAGAATCAGAAATACTTTAATCACGCTCCAGATATACAAACAACATAATTATATATATATATATATATATATATATATATATATATATATATATATATATATATATATATATATATATATATATACACAGATCTAAAATAAAGTGAGAATGACAATGTGCAAAACAGAGCAAAAAGAATGGATACATGACAATAATTGTTAATAATTCTATAATTCTGCATCAGAATTTCAGAGTGGTGGTGTCTGACTCTCAGAGGGAGGCGTTGTAAAGATTGATGACCACAGGCAGGAATGATTTCCTGTGGCGCTCTGTGGTGCATCTGGGTGAGAGGAGTCTTCTGCTGAAGGAGCTCCTCATCTGGGCCAGTGTGTCATGGAGAGGGTGTGAGACATTGTCTAAGATTGACTGAAGCCTGGACAGCATCCTCCTCTCCTGATCTGTTTGTTTAGTCTGTTGTTGTCTTCGTCTTCTTCTCATATATATATATATATATATATATATATATATATATATATAAGATTTCTTAGCAGTACGTTTAAGAGTTTATGCTCATCAGTCTTTGTGATATATATATATATATTTGTGATATATATATATATATATATATATATATATATATATATATATATATATATATATATATATATATATATATATATATTTAAGATTTCTTAGCAGTACGTTTAAGAGTTTATGCTCATCAGTCTTGGTGAAAAGTTTACAATGGTTTTAAAGGTTTTCACTTAGATGAAAAATGTGTTTAAAATTTAGTTTTTAGCTTCTTTCCCGAAATTTGCACCAGAAAAAAAAAACTGTTATTTATGTTCAGTAAAACCTATCTGTAATGTTTTTGATTCAAGGATATTTTTAACTGCAATTTTCTTATGTTTTGCCTTTTCTTTTTACTTTTTGGAGATTACACATTGCCTTGCAAAAAGTATTCATACTACATTTCCACAATTTCTCAAGGCAGTACATAAATAGGTTAAAAACCTATTTGTTTAGAGCTGCCCTTGAATATAATGACTAAATGTGAGGTTTATACATTTGCAATGCTCTGCATTTTCCGTTTTATGGCATGAGTGTTTTAATTAAGCCAAGTTAATAAGTCGTTTTGGTTTTATTTTTAAATTGTTCTTTAACGTAGGTACATTTAGCATTTTTTCACTCTTCGTGAAGTGCCTGGTGGACTTCTGGAATCAGTGACGAGGACCAAGGGTAGAAAATTGATTCCTGTTGTTTCAGACAGCAGTGCCAGATTCCTCTGTGCCACTTTTAGAATGGGAACAAACTTCAATTATTCTTAATTGCTGAAACTACTAAGTAGCTTTAACAATTTCCCAGTAGACGTCACTAAAATGTTGCTTTCTCATCCATTGATATCCGTTAATGTATTTCCCCCCCTTAGCATAATTGGCGGACAATAGACTTGGAACATTTATCCCAGGTATAATAATCCACCATGTCGCCAGTGGATCTGCTAATCCATCTGGGACACACACTCACAAAGAGACGCACAAACTTACCAGCTTACGCAATGACAATGAAGCCAAGGGTTTATATACAACCTGTAGAGACCGGATCTCCCTGGAGCAGATCATCTGATCGAGGTGTTTGTGCCTGTAGAAACCGGGGAGAGCTCTTGCTGCCTTCACACAAGCACACAGAGGGACACCGTTGCCCCCGCAGCAGCTCCTGAGGGCGAATCGCAGAGGAGTTTTGTGATCTCAACTGTAAAGCACTGAAGGGAGCAAGGATGTTTTTTCGCATCCCTCGGCTGACCCCTGGATACATCAGATACCTGCAGGTTTGTGTGATGCTGTTCTTTTTGTGGATAGATTTCAGGTCATCCCGGACATCACAGAAACTCTACAGCGGCAAATCAGGGAAAGGAAATCTAAAAAAATCCTCTAATAATCATGTTAAATCCAAGAGTTGCACAACTTTTGGTGCTGCAATGGGAAAAAAAAAGGTTTGCATGTGTAAATTAAGTTGTACCTTATTTTATTTTGGCCCCTTCTATGCACCATGTACGTGTTTAAAATAAGGCTTAGTTCAACCAAAAATTTTCATTTTGGTAATTTATCATCAACGAGGTAATTTCTTCCAAATGATGACCCAGATCTTCCAAGAGCTCTCATTTGTCAGACTCATGGCAGGATTAAGATGGAGAAGCACAGCAGCCTGTCTTTAAATGGATTTGAGTTGAAGTTGTCTTCAGGTCAGGTAGAGGCCCTCTAATTGGATCTCTGGAGGAGTTGCATTAAAGCCACGTGTCCTGGGAGGTGTTTCAGACACACGCAGCTGGGTTTAGAGCTTCAAAGTGTGTTTCAAAAAAAGGAAACATTATCTGTGTTGTTGCATTTCTCTGCAGCGAAAATAATGGTGCCACCGTCTTATGAGCGGCAAGAGACGTGAATGTCTTGAATTTAGCTTTTAAAGCAAGCGTTCAAAAAAATTGTCACAAAAAATGTCCTGGTCCCAATGGATGGCCTGGATTGGCTCAGAATTTGCAAATAACCAATGAGTACTTGCAAAATCTTCAAGTTTAATTTGAAACAAAGTAAAACGTGCAACATATGGAGACTTTTAGCCAACTTGTTCCTTATGGAGCGACTATTACTGGGATGAGGTTGTCTCTGATGCTGAGCTCTTTACGGAGATACCTTCTCAGGATGCTGTCTAGAGATGGATGTTTAGGGTGCATGCATGGTGACAACTCCTCCTCTGTTTTCCAGACCCAAGCAGCCCAGACGATGCTGCAGAGCCAAGAGAGTTCTGCTTCTCCGCGCTTGGCCTTCCTGATGGGTCTGATGGGCGTGGGCTTGTCCGGCTACAGCTCCCGCCAGCTCACGCTGCACTACAAGCCATCAAGTCACCTCTTTAGATGAATGATAAAGATTAAAATCTGGGCATTTGAGAAAAAATGGACCTACTGACGTTTTCTGGATTTTAGCGAGTAAATGTCTGAAATAAAAAATAAAAACCAGACAAAATTTATCGCACATCATTTTAAACAAGCCAATGAAGTTTAGAAAAGCTGGCGAAATTTATACCGTCTGGCAGCTTACCCCCCGTGTTCTGTCTTTGAGTCACACATTTTAAATCAATGAATATGTTTATGTCCCTAAATATCAACTGCTGACACGCTGCGGATAATGTCGCTCTTTGCGTTTCCACTTTATGTGATTCAGGTTCAACATCACCCAAGTTCTCACAAGTTAGCATAATTATGCTGTTGTGTTTGAACTGACAAGTTTGTTGCCTTATGTAGAGCATTTTTGTTTTGTTTCTTGTCGAATGTTAAAGATGCAGAGGTAAACAGAAAGGCAGCTAATGATTTATTTATTTTACTTGGCTTGTGTTGCCCTTGGATCACGGTCCCTATTTCTCCTTCTTTCCCTTGGCTCATCATGGGAATATTCACTTACAACTGGCAATTTGCAAGAAACTGACAAAAAGTAGTGTTTAGCCCAAAAGACATCCTGTAAGGGATTCGCCACGCTGTAAGGACTCGTGACAAAGTCTCAGACGAGAAACTAAAATGTATTCAGTTGCAATCTGTACAACTCCTGCACTTTTTTTGTGTGTACATCACCTGTATATGTGGTCGTGTCACTTTTGATGCTAAATGAGATTAGTAGTGCAGGACATTGCGTCCTCGCAACCTATTTTGTGAGCCGAACTGGGCGACACAGCCGGACTTGCATGTTGTGGTCAAGTGGAAGAACCAGGACAGCCATCCTGGATGCCACCTTGGGTCAACATGCGTATCAACCGGGGTGTCTCCCAGTTGCACACAAAAATGTCACTCACTCTTAAGCTGAATGTAGATGAATGGCCGTTAGAGGTCTCCTAACAGAAATGTACCTTTTTATGGCTGTGTAGTTTTTTTTTAATGGAGAAAATGAACTTTGACAGCACATGAATGTAAATCAGAGCAGTTAAACTGTATTTGTCAAGACGATCAAATTGAGACCTCTCGGCAAAAGCAACCAGCAGGTTATGACAATAGGGTGAATATAAAAGAAAGATTAGCATTTTAACAGGCAATAGGATGAGCGAGGTGATCGGGTGATCCCAGATCCTCTTTAGCTAAAAACCATCTTAGCACCAGCTTACACTTAAGACTTAAAAAAAGAAGTATGAGGAAGCATTAAATTGTTGGTGTTACTGTGCTATTTTCATATTTGACATTGATGCAGTATTGTGTTTATGAGTCAGGTTTGTGGAATGAAGGCATGAAATGTCTAAATTGCGGGTGTTAAAAACAAAACTGTTGCATAAAGAGACTGAAATGACAGTTATTTATATTTCTACCAGCTATATAACATTTATTACAAGTTTACAGAAATATGTGCAGTAAATTTATTACATTTAGAAAAAGTCATGCCGCATGAGCTGTTCTTCGGGTTTGACCTGAAGGACCCCACGCACGATTAAGCACCTTAACACCCATTTGGTTCTGATATTGTAAATAAATGTTTATGTTTGAATAAATCACTAAAAACTCAGTTAAGGTGTGGTTTCTGTTTTTAGTGACTATATATATATATATATATATATATATATATGTGTGTGCATATAAACATGACAGTAGTACCTGCCATGCCCACTAGATGTCAGCATAGAACAAGTGCATGATTTTTGCTACAGGTGTAAAAATCAGACATTGAATTAAATGTAAACAGATAAAACATAAATAAGCTAAGAAAATGGAAAAAATATAATATAATATAACTTAAAAACAAGTTAAAACAGAAAATTGATATTGAAAAACAAGAGCCTCTGTGACCCTAACTTATTATCAAACTGAACATTAATGCATAATTTAATCAATGTAAATTAACAAAAAAACCTAAAAAGTAAATTTTCTGCTAATGTCTAAATTTACACAGATTTGTATCACATCATTTATTTCACATTTTGTAGAGGTTTGCCCATTGTAGTTTGGTCTGGTTTTAACCGAGTAAACACAGTGGGCAAGACCCAAAGAGATGTCTGAGGCCTTCAGAAAGACGACTGTAGCAGCTCATGAGTCTGGTTAAGGGATTTAAACAGGTTTCAACACAACTTTAAATGAGAAATTTATATACGAAGTAGTCCTGATACTCTCATGATTGACTATTTAAGTTGTGTTTTATTAGCTTCTGTCCTTGATGTGTTATGAGCTTGTTTTTAATTTTCTGTTTGGAAGTATGTTTGTTGCTAAACATCAGCCTGGTTTAAACATAGTCGAGCTTAAGTGAGCTGATTTGCTCACCAGGCCGTCAGCTCCAAAGCATTTAGTGGCTACCACCTGATACTGTAAGCTTAGGAATGGAGTTTTGACCCAATTACACATGTAAGCCGCTTTAATAAAAAAAAAAAAAAAAAAAATTGAGCTAAGCATACAGATTACAGGTGGAATTCATGGTGAAAATGCTTGGAAATGTACTGAGCGAATGCAACACATACCAGTTCCTAACGTTGGATTTGACCTGCTGCTGGTGTTGGCACGCCACCTGCACAAACCATGTGGAGACACAAATAGATCTCAGGCTTTTTTTTTTAATCAACATCCCCTCCCTCAGGTAAGAGAAGAGTCCCAGACAGAGACGGCTTCTTTCCTCGCTCGCCCCCTGTCAACGGATGTGAACGCATGCAAACAGAGGCCCTTTGTGTTTCTCTTTCGACCGATTCAGGAGGCTCTTATTACTCTGCCTCGCAGCTAACAACAGAGAGCTCAATGTCTTTAATACAGAGGAGAAATGAGTGTGATTGTATGTGGGAATTAGTTTTTGTGGTATTTGTGTGCCTGGAAAGTTTTTACTTCTGATTTAAAATGGACGCAACTTCCACCAAGTGAGAAAACACCAACTGGATAAAAGTACACTGAGTTACAGGGGCAACCACTAAGAATGAGCTTTTCTTAAACAAACGCTCCAGGTAGGTTTGACCTGAAACAAAGGATGGACGTGTCTGGTGGAGGGAGTGTCATGCTATGGGCCTGTCTCTTTTCCAAACACATTCGAACAGATGAACTCAAATTAAATGTTAGATTTTCTTTAAATGCTCTGTGTAAAACCATACTATTGGAATAAAGGATGATTTTATTTCAAAGACTTTATCGGCGGCGCCGATAAAGGTGGCTGGCACAGTTTATGGTTTAAGTAAATTAGTCAAGCAAAGATAGTCATGCCTTACCTAAACATGTAACAGATCAAACTAAACATTGTTTATGACGTGACCTCGATACTCATTTCAGAAATGTGGTTCCAATTTTCCAAAAAAAGACAAAAAATGAAATAAATAAACAGCACACCGTCACCTGTAGAGAAAGAGAAGAGAATTGAACTTTATTGATCTCACAATGGAGAAATTCACTTCTGCATCTTAACCCATCCCCTTGGGGAGCAGTGGGCTGCCACTGTGTGGCGCCTGGGGAGCAATTGGGGGTTAAGGGTCTTGCTCAGGGACCCAGAATGGCAGCTTGTGGGAGTTGAACTCAGAACCTCTGGGACCGAAGCTCTGTGCTCTAACCACTAGGCCACCACTCCCCACATACTCCCATACTGTAGATCCGACCTGTAGAGTTTCAGGTTCCTCAAAGTCTTTACTGAAAGATTTGGTCAACGTGCATCCAACCGGCTGCAAGTGATAGCGTTGTTCATAAGGGAAAAGCAAGAGTTCGTCTCATGTGTCATGCTTTCTGCAGAGTCTGAGGCCTAAGATTTCAGACTTTCAAGTATCCAGTAATCATCTTGATAAAGGTTTGCCCCCCTGGGCATAACACTGAATCTCTGTGAGATCCAGGACAACTCTTCTGCTCTTCTGCTGCAGAACCCCTTAGCTACTTATAGGAGGTTTTAGATTCTGAAGTAAAAATTCTGAAGTAAAGAAAATTGGTACTTGTCTGTTTTCTGTATTTTGTGAGGTCCAAGATCATCCATAGCCTTGGCAAAAGTAGAAATAAAGCATTTTTCTTCTTCCGACTGAAAGTAATTATAACATCTTGGGGAGGTTCAGCTACTTCCGGTGGAGAATCTGTTGATGGAGCTGACGATTAGGATAAGGAGGCCTTCTAATCTGTAGCTCTTTTTAGCTTTTAAAATATACCTGAATCAATATACTTTTGTTTAAATTTTTTTAATTTTTACTTTATTTTAGGGATGCACCGATATGAACATTTGGGCTGATTTCGATATCCGATATTAATATTGCGGTTATGTCTGACAACCGATATCTACCGTGTGTGTGTGTGTGCGCGTATACTGTATATACTTTTCTGTCATGGTCAAATTTTGTACAATTTTGTACTTACGGAAAGTTATGCTAACTGAATTTTTTAATGTGGGTTATAGTTTAGAGTCTAGACTAACTCCCTGCTATTTCTTTGGACACCGTGAAAGTTTCAGAGTTGCAATGCTGACATTGCAACTCTGCTTCATTTAAAAAAAACACAAAAAAAAAAACACAATCCTGGCTGCGATGCATCACTGTAACTTTCACATGACCAAACAAAAAGTGCATGACCAACCCCCTCCCCCTCCCCCTCTTGAAACACAGGCACAAAGGGCAACTAGATGGAAATACACTTTGGTTGTTAATATCGGCCCGATTTTACTTATCAGACCAATAACGATATGTCAAAAAAATGGCCGATATCGACGTTATTGCCGCTATATCGTACATCCCCACATTATTTGTATTATTAGCTGTAATGTAAAGCTGTGTGGATGTTAGATCCTTCACGGCAGATTGTCTCCAAACACTGAGAAGGAGGTGAATATGCTGAGACACATCTAATCTATTTTGGGTTTGCAGTCCACGGCTGATGAAGCGTGACAGAAAATTGCCTCGCGTTAAACAGTGACTTTTGCTGTGCTTAAGGGGATGATTACATGTCCAAGTTAATACTTTAGGACAAATACCCTCCGCTGGATTCAAAAGATAAAACTCAGAGGGCTATAGCTACTAAAAACGTTCTGACCTCCTGTGTATTGCTGCCTCAGCGATCAATAGAATAAAAGTTAAATTTACTTTGAAAAGTTTTTTTTTTTAAATGTATCACAGAGCACGTATTTTCCAAGTTCCCATGCTTGAACAGCAGTTTTACTGCCTCATTGCACAGCTTCTGTTTCTGACCTTTTGTTGTTTTTCCTGGAAACCTTTTTTTAGTTCCTTTTGTCCGTCTTTATGACAGCCTGCTGCATACGTAAACTTTGAGGCACGCTCTCTGAAGAAAAAAAGGGAAATAGGTGTTATTGACACCAGAAACACGATTCATTTTAACAGACTACGTGGAAAGTAAACACGTTTTCGCTAAACGACTCTGCCAGGCTGATCTGGAAGGGAGAAATGTACAAGTTGTAGGACATGTCCTGTGTTTGCCTCATTGATAATGTACAAAATGTTGAGTCGCTTTGAACCTTTTCACATTTATTACATTACAAACCTCTGCTCAGGGTCTGATTGTAAATTAACACAAAGTACCAGATAATTATGAAGCGGAAAGAAGATGATTCATGGTTTTCATGATTTATCAAAAATGTCTCCGTCTGGATACGCAGAGCTGGTAGAAACAGACCCCAAAGGGTTTTCAGCGGTAATTGCAGCAAAGGGAGGAGGGCTAAACGCAATATACAGCACAACTGTCAGAAAAGTTTGAAAACAATGTATAATTTTTCTGTCACCTTAAAATGATGGACTACGTTGTATTGCTCTGTCTCTTAACATCCCAGTGAAATACATTTTTTGGCTGTAATGTAAAAATCAAGTTAGAAGAGTGCATGGATACTTTTTTAAGGTACTGTAATCCACTGTGCGTCATATTAATGAGCAAATTTCAGAACTTCCAATGTGAACGAGCCATGGGTTTCTAAAATGTGCTGCATCACGTCTGTGAAACTTGTAGCGTCACTCTGCAGATCCTCGCTGCTTCATCGCAGCTTAACGGCGTCTCTGAGGAACATCGTTGTGACTTGGCCTGTGAATGTCATTAACGCTCTAATCTCTTTTCCTGGCTAACAGCGTCCCGATGTGATGACCCGAGAGTCTCATCAGGCCGTTGCTGAGTCACAGCTAATCTCAGCTGGCTCTCTCTGTCTGCAGCAGCAAGACACGAACAGACGTAATGTAACAAGATGTACGAACAGTGAAATAGATTCAAAAAAGTCAATTAAAGCTACTAATAGGATGCATGTTCACATTTTTTTTTTGAGGTCTAGAGTGTCCTTTTTTAAATAGATGTTTTATTTAGCTTTCAAATATCCACCTTACACCTTGTGCTTTTATCCATTTCATTCATAAGTGACGTAAGAATGATAATTATACCAGCTTGAAAATAGTTAGGAGGCTGTTTTGTAACAACTTTAGAGCTGTATCCTGTTTGTGCCAAAGTCTTAAGTTTTGAAAATCCTCATGAGGCAAAAGTAAATAAATGCGGCATTAACCGCACTGCCAAAAAGATGGTAAACTGCTTAAAAAAAAAAAAACACTCTGGAGGATCCGATCAGCTGTTTAACGTGTGTTAAAGCTGTCTGAGTGCGAGCGTAAAAGGAGAGCTTTGTTCCCTCCACGACGGTTTGACCCCTCCAGATTTGACCCGCCGTCTCAGAGATCCCAGCAGGTGACGTAAGAGTCGCTCACATGTCACCTATGAAACACATTCGGTTCGGGACGATCCAGGGACAAATCAGAAGAGGTTGGATCAGACCTCTACAGGCTCCATGGGAGAAAATTCTCTTGTCTCCAATTCCTGGAGATGGAAAAATGTTAATTTAACTTTTAAAAGGAGGATCAAGCTCTTTGAAAAGTGGTTGAAATCATATTAAACGCAGATAGGAGAGCATCCTCTTGTCAACGCCCAACGTTTTGACTAAAATGTAATAAAGTCATAATTTAGTTAGTAGTGTCATTTTTGCTGACCACATTTACTGAAAATCTAGTCACCTAAAAATATGAAGTCATGACGGAATGATTGTCCAGGATCTCTTGTCTTTTTCAGGGAAGTTATATCTTTACATATGTAAAAAATATTCTGGATTGATCCAAATTAAAAATTTTAAATTTGGAATAACCTTGTTAAAATGAGCTTTTTGATGAAGTTTAAAAAACAAAAATCAGAAAGTGGATGTGCATTGTTTGGGAGGATTTGGTCTCACCGGATATTTTTACAATTTATTTCACCTTTCCTAACGACTAAATTTTTTTTAAATCCCTGCATTATTTTTGTCTAATTTTTCATTTAGTGAGATTTAAATTGTTTTGTCTGAGTTTTGTTTGGAAAAAAGAAGAAAATTCACTAAAAGTGTGACAAAATGTTTTTGTTAAAAGAAAATGTAACCGGGCACCAAACGGTATAAGATTTTCATCTTTTCTACGTGTGATCTGAAATCTGTTCACCTGCAGCATGCTGGCCTGCTCTTCATGACAACTTTAATAATTCACATAAAATCTATAAAAGATGAAGATGCATAGGAAAGCCGGTGAGAACAGGAACCCTACACCCCATACAGTAGACTGGTTATCTCAGGGCACATGACTCCACAGGTTACAGTCCTAACTTCAAAGTTGATTAAATTAGTAGTGGTCAGACATGGGAAGATTCCTGGAGAAGAAGACTCAGTCAAGAAAATATAAACATAAACAGACATTAGACTTTTTGCAACTGTACAAGAAGACAAAAGAAAACAAAAAAAGACAAAAAAACAGATTAAATGAAAGTCTAAGTATAAGTGAGGAAGGTCTGCCAAGGAATTACATTCAGTGAAGAACATTCAAAACACAGAGACATGCTTTGAGGATAATGCTGGGTAAATAAGTGCAAATTTCCTTTTAACACACATAAGGAGAAAAATCAGAGAAAGGAAATATAGAGTATTGAATCAAACTATCTGGAGATCATTAATATACTCCTAATCTCTAGTTTAAAAAGCTCTTGAGCTTTTCCATGTTTTGTCACGTTGCAGCCTCAAACTTCAGTGTTCAAGATAATTGGACATAGTTGTGAAGTAGAAGGAAAACGTCTTTTCACAAATAAAAATCTGAAGTTTGCCCCTTCACCAGTTTTCATCTAGAACCAGGTTGTAAGCTCCCCACCTAGAGTTTTGGCATCCTGCAAGTTTTCGATGTTTCTCTGGTCCGACACCTCTGAATCAAACAATCAAACTACCTCCTCAGGATGCTATCAAAAGTTTTAGGATACTCTCCTTTGAGGATGGAAGTTTCCATGTCTTCCATAAAAGCCATAATTGTGACGTTTGTTACTTATATCGTTGTATCCTTATATTTTGTCATATTGAGTCGTGATTCTCTGCAGCTCCTCTGCAGTTAATGTAGGTCTTTTGGCTGCTTCTCAGATTAATGTTTTCCCTGATCAGCTTCAGTCTAGGTAGATGGACTTGTCTGTTTTTTAGATAATGGAGCGACCAATGCTTCTTTACATGATCAAAGCTTGGGATGCTGCTTTAAAATGTGTGTTTGTTAGTCTTTATGGTGCTGCTTGTTCTCCACTGTTCTCCTAATAAATAAATAAATAAATAATGTCTATAGAAAACAAACAGTACATTTATATAAATGTTTCCAAGATTTGTTTAAATTCATTGCTCCAGTTATTAACATACGGATGTAAACTGATCCTTGTCCCTTTAAAATTAAACCTTTCAAAAAAACAAAGGATGGAACAAAACTAGAAAGTATGGAGACAACTTAATTAACCGATAAAGGACGGTGGAGCCATCTTAGAGCCATTTAACTCTAAATTAGCCTTGTTGTAGACCAGGAGGGGAATGCTGCTCCTTGAAGAGCTCTCAAATGAACAGCTGACAAAATGACAGCCTATGGGGTTAAAGGTCATTGACTTGCCCAGTGAGTGTTGATGGACTCATCCTAATAGGCAGTCATGGCTTATATCACCTGACACTAACAAATGCACTAACATCAAACCCCATTAGACAACTTTTTCATAGAGGAACCGTTTTTTTAAGATGTTATTTTGCGCCTCAAAATTACTTCACCTGCTTTATTAAAGGAACTTCTGTCCGATGTGTTGAAAGAAGCATACCTTCACATATTTGGTCTGATGAAACGTGTTTTCTCTGCGTGTTCCCAGCTGACTCACAGCATAACGTGGATGTTGAAGTGGGACTTTACGGCTCTTTGAATCAGGTGAAGGGTCTTAACCGGGGAGGTGGCGAAACTGCGGCTATTTTAGGGGGTCAGCGCTCGAGCATAATGCGTTATTTGTTTCCTCTGGCGTCGGAGGCCTGTAAGAGTGGGGAGGGGGAAAGGATTTTATTTTGAGCACTGTAAATGATGTGGCTTATGCTTTATACAATATACAGGCTCTGTGTACAGTAAACATGCAACCTGACTCCTTGAACACCTATGATCTAGTTTTTTTCCAAGCCAAGGACTTGAAGGACAGAAAAAGAAGCATAGATGAACTTATTTCTATGCTTGGATCTCCTATGTCTCAAATTATTAGTATTCCTTTACAGAATATCAAGTAAAAGCCAAGCCAACCTTTAATCTAAACATAAGATCCAAACGCAAATTTCAGAAATGAACAGTTAATCTGAACTCAAAACTTTGTATTGAGCTCGAAACAATTCACACCCTTTGTACCTTTTCACATTTTCTCACAGCCTCAGAATTTGTGTCTTATCAGGATTTTATGAGACAAAGCAACAATGAGTAGAGCATTACTGTGATTTGAATGAAAAAGTTGACTTGTTTTTTTAAACTCAAATAAAGAAATATATATATGTGCACTGCGGCATATGCATTCAGCCCTATTTACTCTGATAACACAAAAACAAAATCCACTACAACCAGTTTCCTACCGAAGGTCACAGGCAGGTCAGGGATAATGTTGCAGAGAAGTTTAAGCGGGGTTGGGTTATAAAACAAGCTTTGGAGGGGTCATGTGGGCCAGTCTGCTCACAGAAAAACTTTTAGTTATGCACTTCACAAGTCTAGCCCTTTTAGGTGAATGGCAAGAAGAAACTTTCTTTTGAAAAAAAATAAAAAATTATAAGATGTCTGGTTACCACGAGACATGTGGGAAGAAAGTCCTCTGCTCAGATGAGACTAAAAGTGAACTTTCTGGAGTTGGTTCAAAACTGTCACAGTGTACAACACCCTGAACACACCATCCCCTTGGTGACACATGGTGGTAGCAGCATCATGCTGTGGAGATGATTTCCTCCAGCACGGTCATGGGTTCATTGGAAAATAAATGCGATAAAATACAGGCCACTGACGATTTGAGATGAGGGCAGAGGCTCATCATGAAGTGAGGCATCACTAAACACAGAGCCAGTCTGATAATGTAACCTTTACATTAAAGGGGCTTAGTGGTATACTTTGAGCCATCTGTCGGCAATAAAGGGAAACTATAAGAAAGCAAGATGGCCACAACTGATGCAGCTACTGCAAGAGCCAGTAGACCGTCCAGCAATGGCTCTCAGTAAAGTGACGGGTCAGTGTGGTGAAAGACCAACCCGATCTACAGGGTTAGAGTTACTTACTCTTTCTTTTCACACCTCCGCTGGGCGTTGCTGCTCCATTGCTTCTCCTCCTTATTTATTCATTGCGCCCATGCACAATATTGTATTTCCAGTCTAGTAGTCTTAATACGGTAAGTATACACAAAAGCACCTCATTTACCAACAAATACAGTCAAAACAAAGAATAAAACACAGAAATAGAATATAATAAGCCCACAGGGTGCTATTATTTAATCGAAATTTAATTAATTTGTATGCAACCAGAGTGAGCTACCGCCGTAGAAATGTGTAAAGTCATAGTACGTGTGTAGGCCCCTTTAAAGCGTGTACAGTTAGAATGGCCTGGTCACTCAAATTCTCTTAAGAATCTGTTGCAAGACTTCAACAATTATTTTTAGTTATTTTTACACTCTCCATGAGCATGAGCAGTTTAACAATGAAGTAAATTTTCATTTTAGATATGGATACTGTCAGAGACTTAACCCCAAAAACATGAAGCTGTAATTAGTGAGGAAGTGGTTCTACAAAGTATTGACTCAGGGGAAGTGAACATAAATACATATCAAACTTTTGTTTTATTTATGAAAATAGCCATGTAAAAATGTGTATAATTCAACTTCAACTTCGCAGTTATTTGCTATTAGAATTTCTTTTCAAGGGGAGTTCAAAGTCAATGTTGGTCTAAACTTTTGCAAGCCACTGCTTATTTCAAATAAAAAATAAAAAGCTGAACAGTTTTGCATGAACGCCCAGCCTAATGTTTGTTTTGGCCCAAGATAAGAAGTCCCCTTCCTCCTCCTGTCATGGCAACTTCAAGGAACCAGAGCTGGGGGCGCAAGCGGGGGACATGGGAGGAGCTAAAGTCTGAGGTCCAGGTTGTCCAAATTGCGTAAAAACGCTGCGTAAAAAAAAAGAGCCAAACACTCATGAAACACTCCAGCTCGCCGCAACTCCACCGTTGAGCCGCTTCTAGGGGCAGAAGGAAAAGGACGCCTCCTGGATTTGCAGCAGGAAAAAGATCCAAAAGAATTGGACGCGTTGCGGTGGCGCTGCGTAGCGATATAACCAGAAAACGGGCACCAAACGGAGCGGGACAAACTTGATCTCCCTCTCTCTCTCCGAATTTGTTTTACCTGGAAGCTTTTAAACTACTCTTGTCAGCGACAAGTGGAGATATGTTCAAGAAAACCAAGAGTAAAGTGCTGGTGGATTATGCGTCAGAGGAAGACGACATGTCCTGGCACTATCATCACTCCTATAAGGTAATGAAACAGACGGCGAGGAAACGGCGGTCTGAACAATAGCCTCATTAACGCAACTGGTTCCTTTGTTACTGCTATAAAATGCTCCAAACCTGTTATATAACATTTTTTTTGTTCAAACTGAAATCTCTGTTGAGTAGAGTAAAAACAGACCCTGAAACTGGCCATAGCCTTTTTGTTTGTTTACTTCTTTAAAAGTGAAGGCATAGAGCTCTAATAGACAGGAAGCCGGAGGAGGTGAATCAAGTGCTTAAAGTTATGTCAGGGCAGCTGGAGATCAGTTTGCCAACGACTTTCAAGACATTTTAATTGTATAAACGGCAGGTGGTTCAATAGAAATATAAAAAAAGAAACAAACTACGAGTTGGAATTTTGATTCATATTTCAGTGCAAAACAAGAATACATATTTTTGTAAAACTCTATAAGATAAGATTTTACATCTTATTGGGAGAAAAAAGCTCAGCCTCAAATTGAGGCGAGTTTTTAAATTCACGTTTAATTTTGACACGTTTATTATTGTTGTGTAACCAGTAGTAGGCTTAGTTAAAAGTATCAAAACATACCAAGAATCTAAGAGTTGCAGGTTCTAATCCACTAAAACTTTCCATCATATCAAGTCCTGTTAATGTTATGGCAGCAAACGCTGGAGTGACTCAGGTTTTCAGAAGCGGCCCCTCCCTCACCTGTTGCTGTGCACTGTCCCTTAGCTCGTTGAAACCCTAACCCTAACCCTTAATTACAGAAAATACAAATTAAGCTTGTTGGAGATATTTATGCTTCAGTCAAAAAAGCAATCAAACAAACAAACAGTGATATTGAAACTAATTATAATTTTTATTAGGTTATCACCATTTTAAAACTATAGTTTACAAGCTGTCAATAGTATTTGTTAGTTTACCTCAGACTGGTTACTTGAGGGAGTAAAGTATGTCCAAGGGAGTTAACATGTCATAAACACAGCTGAGAGGTCTGTGAGCTTTCAACTCGGTCTCTGTTAAAGTCAGAAAAAGTCACTAGACTTGTCGCTAGTTGCTTCTTTTTATTTTTAAGATTAAGAGTCACTGAAAAGTCACTTAAAAGTAGAGACACACTTGTTAAGTTTTAAACACTGGGGGATATTATCTGGTTTATTAGTCAGACTATCTGCTCGGTTGGCCAGCATGTAACATACAAGCAGCTCTTAGCTTGACGGATGTTTTAAAAACACTGCTGTCTTAACAGGACTGAGAGGCTCATTCCTGTCGTTCCATACAGCTGGAGAAAAGTCTCACCGGCCACTCTTTCTCTTGTCTCCTATCAGGTTGCTTTGATGGGATTGTTGTGATGGATTTCTTCCCTGGCTTTGAAACCGTAACCTTTTCAAACTTTGGTTTACCTTTCTGCCTGTAACAAAACCCAACAGCATAAACTAGCATTTGGAACAAAGATATAACCTGTACATGTTGTTTTCTGTGTAGATGATATATTTCGAATATGGGGTTTCTGTTGTTTTTATGTGATGCCCATGTATCCTAGGTGAGGCAAAGCGGTGGTCCAAAAAGCCTCTGTATCAACACTAACCAGCAGCTGGGCTCTGTCTATTTTAGTGATTGTGTAGTGCACACAGAGTCCTCCACACCTAAAATAAGAGGACAGGCCTCCAACAGTCCTGGCTCATGTGAAAAAGAAAGATGACATGTTTATCTTGTGGGAGTCTCTTGTATATAATGTATATTATATATTTTTATCTGGTGGAATTTGAATTTGGCTTGAAGAAAAATGTGATAGTCTTAGGCGCACACTTCTAGTTAGCATTCCAGTTAAAAGAGAAAAGAGGTCCCAGGTCAATTCTGCATGAATTAATCTGTGAAAGTCACATGGGACTTTTTGACTTGTAGTAGTTTGCGTCATAAGACTGTCAAAATAATGCGTTTGCTTATCTAATCCACTCTGTGTTACAGAAATTGCTGCAAGTGACGCATGAGTCAAGGTTTTTGCTAGATTTTCGAGGAATCTGAGAAAGCACAGAGTGATAAAAAAGTATTCACGGTCACAAAAATGTGAATATAGCCTTTATTAAGGTAATAATTTGACTCCCATCCAGGAGATCTGGCCAACTTCCAGTATCGTGACGAATATGAATGCATCATTTGTAGACAACTACATCACGATTTCTCACCGTTTTTCATCTCTTGCTATGGTAATATCAACATTTAAGACCCTTAGGTGAACTTTATCGGTTCCCCCCTGAGCTCCCATCCTGGGAACGAACACATGCGTCCTTCATTTCTGACGTATTTCCCTTAGTTCAGTTTGTCCTGATCAGAGCTGTTCTGAGATCAGACTGAGCATCGACTCTGCCTCAGATGGCCTGGGAAAGTCCTCGGGGAGGTCTCCTCGAGTCGCCATGACAGTAAAGTATATCCAAGGGGGTCAAAGGGTTGGATCGTAAAATGTCATAAACACGGTGGAGAGGCCAGCTCCGACTCCGTCAAGGGGTACAGGACGAGGACAGGATGAAAGTTATGATAACACAGTCGGTGTTTTTCCTTCCGCTTATTCAAATGAGGGAGCCGTGTGTCAGATTTAACCCCTGCAGAAATGCATAAAACAATAGAGGGGGAAGAATATTTTTTTTTAGTTCTGCTTTGTATGTTGTAGGAATTGGATCCCACATCAAGGATGTTGGAGTTATTTTAAGCAAGGTTCTTTAACAATTTCAAGCTGCATGAAGACAAAACTAGAAGGAAGGGGATCAAAAATGTTCTGGGTTAATCATAAAACAATGCAATATTTTGACAGTTTAATAAATGATCATTACTGCAACAGAAATATTCAAACATATTGAAATAAAGCTGATTAAGGGGATATGAGGGATGGAAAAAAAACATGGGTATGTGCATTCTAATCTTCAAAAAATAGGAAGTTTGATATTGTAATGATGTTTTTTGAAAATAATCTCTAAAATTGCAGGATTTAGGATCCATAACTTTTAAATACAGAGTGCTAATATAAACAACTGAAATGACACACATTGTAATTATCAAGATATGATAAACAAAACATCTAATGTTATCACCTACTGTAGACTAACTACGTTGCGCTCTCTATCTGCATCATATAAACCTGGTAAGATGAGGACAGCCCCTTCATCTATTGGCATAGAGGTGGAATAAAATGAAAGATCCCTAACTTGAAATGCAAATGTTTTACAAATTAGGACATAAAAAATATAAAAAAAGTAGCTTACCAAAACTTAAATCAGCAGTAGATTCTGGTACCTTCCAGCTGTTGCGTTCAATTAAAAGTATCATTCGTCTGGTTAACAGCTATAGTTTGGCTAAAATGAGACCATCTACCAAGACAAAGCTGCACTTCTTCAAAAGATTGGCTTAAACCATCATAACGGCCCAAAGTCCAGACTTGAATTGAATCTTATAGTGAGACTTTATTTCTTAGATGTGCGGGAAGTAACTGCAATGGATGTTTTAAAGATGAGTAAGCAAAAATCTCTCCTAAACAATCAAATAACTAAAGATGATCTATTCTCATCTGGCAAGTGACTAAATCATTTTGTTTATTTAGTTTCGATTCCCGAAGGCCCTTTCAATTCCATTCATATTGCCGTATTTCACTAAAATAACAAGTTTTATAATTTACACCTGAGCTAGCATTTACCACATTTTAAGACCTTGTGAAAAGGAGATGATTGATTTAATTTACATGATGTGCTGGTATGTTAAAACTTTAAAAAAGGAAAACCAAATACAGATATTACTAAACATAACTGATAAAAATCAGACCGTACAGTTAAATGGGCCTTTTTTATGCAGTCAAGTAAATGTAATTCTAAAATGAGACTATTTATTTTCAGAGATGGTATCTAAGAGCACTTTGCGCCGTGGCTTATTACTTTGTGCTTCATTAATCAGTAGAGGTTTCTAATTATTTATCTGTCTAAAAACACGCCGACTTAACTATTTTTTATGGTACACTGCAAAAACAGAACTAAAAATAAGTTAAATGTTCTTAAAATCAGTGTATTTGTCCTTGATTTGAGCAGATAAATAAGATGATTTGCCAATAGAATAAGATTTTTGCACTTAAAATAGGAACAATACATCTCCATCATCTTATTTCAAGTGCAGGATGTCTAATTATCTTATTTTAGGGGTCAAAATACTCATTCCATTGGCAGATAATCTTATTTACCTGCTCAAATCAAGGATAAATACATTAACTTTAAGAACATTTTACTTATTTTTAGAACCGTTTTTGCAGTGTAGTACTACTCCTCTTTGTTAGGTAGCTCATTTGTAAGCTCTTCTCTCTGGGTTTAGCGTTTAAACAGTCTCTGGGATTATTGGGAGAACAGAGGACTTGCTTGTTGTAAGTCAAAACTGAACATCGGAGCCATGCAGGTTCAGACAATGTATAAAGGGATAAACCCCCCAAAGATAGAGAAATAAGAAGGAAGATAAAAGGTGAAGTGAGGATAAAACACCAAAGCTAAAGACACTATCATCATCATCCTCCTGCCTCCATCCTGCTCTGGGCCATCAGCACAGCCTCTGCTTGTTTTCTCTTTCATCACTCGCTCTCTATTGAAGCTCAGCAGGCTGTGGGCAGCTGTAAACCTGAAGAAGGAGCGTGTTTGTCTTTAGCTTAAAGGGTAACGCACCTGAATCCTGAGCGAGCGCCGCTCCGAGTCAGCCCCTTTTGGTAAAGACACATCATAAACGCTTGCCTTAGGACTGAACCAAACTTGAAGAGAGCCTCTCATCCGAAGTATTAGGCTTTAAAGGAGGAGAAGAGACGATTAAACAGAGTTGATCTTTTGATGAAGGGGAGAGGGTTGAATTAAAGGAGGATTTGTTTTATCTCCTAAATTCCAGTTAATCTTTTCAAGATTAGAAATACGTTTTGGTGTCGGGGGAAGTAAGCTTGTTGCGTTTAAGTGGAGACATCTGTAATTTCAGTGTCTCTTTTGTAGATATTTACAATAACAATATGTACAATAGCTATCCAATGTGAGAACATAGGACTAAAATGATATGCAAAATACTGATGTAAGAAATTGATATAAGTTATGCAGAATACCGGCTGTTACAGTGTGTATGTGATGGATATAGAGGACGCTAAACCATTTAAACATAAATATAAAGTGTGATTTGGAGTTAAAGCGCTGTAAATGATTGAGTTTATTTACTTTAATTGGTTTCGTCAAGTTGTGATGTTCAGGCTGTAATTAAGAGCAGACGCATTGGGAAAACCTGGTGACTGTTGTTTGGCGTCCTTGCCACCATTAAGCCATTAGAAAAATACCCATAGAGTTGTCACATTCTATTATGTTATTGATGCATAAGGTTTCTCTTTGATGAAAAATTGGGTTTATTTTTCTTTCACCATCATCCATTTATGGTAATTAAGCCCATCAAGTTTAACTGTTTTACAGACTGTGCCAGGTCACCAACGTAGCATTAAGTACTCTTCATCCTGTCCTGAAGTTGCTTTAATATAGGTTTTAAACATTTTCTTTCAATAGATTATAAATTTTGTTCTGGTGCTCTCAAGACCTCATATTAATATGCATCCATTATGATATGAATGTAAGCGCTCAGCTATAAGTGTGTCTTATTAACGACAGCAAATGAAAGCTTAGCTTTCGACAGCTGTTCGTGATACACGGTTGTTGGATGACTCGGATACTGGCACAAGCTATTGATTTATTTATTTATTGAGTCCAAGAAAAACAAATAATGTTATCTTTACAAGCTTAGATAAAGTTGAGTTTTTCCACGTCAGTCTCAGTGTGTTGGAAACAGGATGGCCTGATTAGGTTCGTTCAATAAAAAGGCCTCGGCGACGCATTTAAAAAGCTCATTGTTTGGGTCAGTAGGGCACCTCTAGATATGCATACTTCCTCTATGAATAGGCGTGTTGAACCTGTGACCAGGTGCCCAGACAGCGGTGTGCTGTTGGACAAGTCAACACTGTGGTGCCAGCGTTATGTTGAAACTCTTTTGAGTATGTGAATTATTTGAGGACTTTATGCAAATAAAAATTTTTTTAGTGTTGAAACGAGCACCTTTATCACCTTTTTTTTTTAAAAACACAAAAGTAAAATGTTAGAGGGCAACGAATATCCATTTTTCCATTGCAAGCAATATATATAAACTTCTGTTGATCCTTGTTAAGTATATTTGACATACTACTTCCAGCAAAATCCCTACTTTTCCCGCATCTTAGACTTGTTAATGTCTTTACACTTCAACAGTAGCCGGTAATTAGTGTGTGTGTTTTTCTTTGATTGGCGTCTGTGGCGAAGACTCAGCAGAACCCTGTTCAGACTTGTCCAGCCATAGTTATTCCTCCTTTTCTGCCTCTGAGTTGTTAGATGTTTTGGCAGAACTGCTGGCTTTGTTTCAGGAGTTTCAGTGCTTGATCTGAAGATTTTTGACTCTCCGCCTTTTTTCATAGGCTGTCATTGAGTATTCTGGCTGATATTCTAAACCAGATATGTCACTGGCCACGGTTAATATCTGTCAAAATAAATGTACATCTAATCTGTATTTTTCCATGGAGAATCACTGGAAAAACTGAGATCCTAAAAAATGACAATGAAGATTTAATAGATGATTCAATATACAAATGGTGGCAGTGTAGAAGAATCCAACCCAGTTTCTAAAAAGCTAAGATCCCAGCAAAGTGTCAATAAAACAAAACAATTACTTGTAAGCTTTTAAACCATATTAGGTAATTAAACAGAAACATTTAAATATACTTATCAGACATGCTATAACAATTTCTTAATTAAGGCTGTGGGTCAAATTCAGTCCCAATCTATGACACAATACTCTCTCCAGCCAGTACATGACAGCCTTTAGAAGGGCCCTGATGTCAGAAATATTCCTCCGAGATTAGGTCCATATTGACAAGTACCATGCATCCCAAAGGTGTGGATGCACAGTAGGAGCAGGTCTTTCTGAATAAAGTCTGCATGTTCTACCTGTGCATGCTTGGGTGCTCTCCATGTACTCTGGCTTCCTTCCACAGTCCAAAAACATGCTGGTGAGGTCAACTGGTGTCTCTAAATCGCCCTTAGGTCTGAGTGTGTGTTTGCAGGGCTGGGCATGGATAAGCGGGTATAGCTAATGGATAGATGGATGGATCCCAAATGTGCTTAATGTGATCAAAACACGGGGACTTTGTATGCCATTAGAGTACAGTGAACTCATTGACATGTGCAGGAAACCAGTTTGAGATTATTTGAGCTTTGTGACAAGGTGCTTTGTTAACCTAGGGCCCCAAAGTGTGCCAAGAAAATAATCTGCCATACCATTACACCACCACCACCATCAACCTGAACTAAATGGCCCACAGATACATGCAACCGTGCTCCCTGCTGAATGCAGTTTTTCTGTTGAGCACTTTGTTTTGAACTGGATTCATAAATATTCATCATGATCTAATTTTAGATATAATTCTTAGAGTGGCAACAATCAGGAGGCACCTGCCTGGGCCCGCTGGGGCTGCTGCTGCTTTTGGGGGCTGAGGCTACCTGTCCTGTGCTGCACTTAGGCACAGAGTGTTGCAGGGCTTCTACCCTCCTGACAACTTTGCACCTCAAGGTGACACATTTGCATATGTTTGTGTTTCACACACACACGTACACACACCCACTCACATAATAAAAATGTCGGAAGGTCCTAAAAATATAGTGCAAGATTCCCATTTCATCAAAATGGCCTGTGTACTTTGATGCCAGATGTAGTCTTGATTTAACAAAGCCAGTCACTCAAATAGTAGCGTTAAACTTCATTGGCCCATGTAGGAAACCGGTTTCTCCATATGGTATGCCTGAAATATGGATTTTAGAAAATCTAGTTGAGTTATGAAACAGGAAGGAAACAGATTACAATCCAAATCCAAACAATACAGCATTGATCCCCAAGGTGAAGGTTTACTCTCTTTGTTTAAATCTTCCTACAGAGCTCAGAGCTTTCCTCCTATCCCCCCCACTCCTACATCCATCCATACCTCCATCTTGCCCTCTGAACGCTGTGTGTTTATTTCTAACAGTTGCCTTGCCTTTTACAGGAAAATGTGCACACACTCCTAACACAAACACACACTCCATCCCTGCAGAATAAAGTAAATGGTGTGAGCTGGTTTGTTTAGTGGCCGTTGGTGTTTTGTTCTTTTGCTGACTGTGTTTGTCTGTCTGTGTGTTTTGTGTGTGTGTGTCGCAGGACAAAGACATGGGAGAGGAAGAGGAGGAGGAAGTCGTCACTCCGGTAGCCAAGGTAAACGGCGACATCGCAGACGTTTGGACGCTACAAAGATGCAAACACATTATCTGCTTCCAAGCGTACATACAGTTCAAACTGTTTTTAGCTCCTGTGAAGATATGAAGCATTCAGTGCCTTATCTTTTTTCACAAACATGCCTGCAGTATCACCACAAGACACAATCTGACGTGTCCAAAAGTGTCCAAGTTCTTAAGATGACATCAGTAGACTACTGGTAAATTAATATGCCCAAACTGGGTCAGTGTCTCCGGAGCACAACGTGTCTCACAGAGCAGCTGATGCAAGGCAGGAGGGTCCGAGGACTGCTGAGACTGCAGTGTTTATCTGTAAACATACCAGCGATCAGCCCGCCTGCTCCTCATCCTTATCTTTGTATATTTGTCCGGTCATTCTTAACCTATGACAAACATACTGTCATAAATTAAGTAATCTATGTCATTTACTTGACTTATTTTAACAGTGCTGCTGTTATTTTCTGTCATCTAATATCAGTTTTGTTTACTACATACAATGTTCTCATTTTATATCTACATCTGATTTAGGGTGCAAAATGTCATCAATAACGATATTACTGCGTACAAGCTGGAGATATCAGCGGTTCTTACACACGGTTGAAGACAGATTTTTACATACTCTGAACATAAAGACACAGGACCTTTTTTTTTCCCTCATGGTCTAAATTAAATTCAGAGTAAACCTTTCCTGTTTAAGATAAGTTAGGATTACTAAAATTATTTTGGTTTCCTAAATGCCTTTAGCAAAGTTAAATGTTTAGGTTACATATCAGTTGCTTGAAAACTCACATTATCAACTGCGCTTTCCCAATTTTTAACAGCCTGGCAATGTTAATGTGTGGAAACTTCTGACATTAAAGAAAGCAGTAAAAAAAAAAAAAAAAAGTGGTGCCAAAAATCTCTTTCATTGTTTTAATTATTTGCTTCAGAAGTAGTGTTAGAGAACCCACCTGGCCTGAAGTATGATTTAACATCAGATAGGAGAAAAAGGTTATTTGTCTTTTTTCTTTACAGTATATGTGAACTTCAGCCAGTGTATTATATTCTAAATAGCAAAGTGTTGTTGCAGCTTAAGTGTTTGATAGCATCGTTCCCACATACGCTATAATTGTTTTTGCTGGGATCTCTCTTGCACATTGCTGAAAGTACTACTTGACTTTTCCAAGTTCAGACTGTTTTCTGATAAAAAAAAAAAAGAGCAGTCTTTGGTTCTTCAAAGTGGCATCATTGGATCATGTACATGTTTTAAGATGTGATGGATTATAAGTTTCTTTGCTAGGAAGGTCTTAACTGCAGCACCTTTGGTCTTCTGCCTCCCATCAACCAAAACACACTTCCTAAAAAAAAAAAAAAAACCCTGGTTCTTCACCTTTTAGCAGATGTTATCATGACTTCGCCAGCATAACGTCAACAGAGGTTATCAGATCATTTCCACTGTAGTCCTTTTGAGTAACTGTGCCGCCAAGAGCGCACCACCCTTCAATCAGTCTGTTTAGCCACTCGTCACAGTTCAGTCTATGCTAGCTGATTTGTTTGCTATTTAATTTGTAAATAGTTCACACCACAACAGATCCATCAGATACAGCTGTGTGCGGCAGTGCTGATAGAAATGCAGACTCTGCGCCCTTTGTTTTAATATAGAAGGGAATTTGGATAAAATATGTGAATGGAACATTGTCTGCACATTCAGGGTGATTTTTACCATAGTACACACGTGTCAAACCCAAGGCCCGCGGGCCGAGTCCGGCCCGTCAAGGCAATTTATCTGGCCCTCAACCAAAAAAAGGCATGTCATGTCATAAAGTAGAGGCATATACGATTTTAAATTGTATAAAGTGGCTGAAACTGTGCCTCCTGTAGCGAATGTACAAAACAATGTACTATGTGGTTAAAGCGTTCTGCTGTCAGTTTTACCACAACACATTAAAACAACCCAGAAATGTCCAAATAGAGAAAAAGTGATTCAGAATGATGAGAGTTTGAAGTGTAATCGCCCCAATATCAACTTTTTTTTTTTGCAGATAAACTGTACAAACTGGACTTACGGGTGCTACTTTGATGTTACGGTGCATTTATTTCAATTTCTAAGTGAACTGAAATGGAATTATGAAATCAAAAGTATCATCTATACACGAGCAACCGGCCCTTTTAATGACTTCATGATGCCAAAGTGGTCCAATCTAGAAATGAGTTTGACAGCCCTGCCATAGTACATAGTATGTGACACTGACACATATATACACTCCTGGTAAGTATAAACTGTTACAGAACAAAAACGGAAAACTATTTTCTTTTCTAATTGCTGTTCTGAAACGTGTGTAGTGCTGGATTTGTTTTGGCATGAGCCAACATGATATTCTTGAGACATTTATTTGAGAACAGCTCACCTGCTAGCTTGTACTGTAGCTTCCATGCTGTCATTTTAACACCACCATGTTGATGCTGCCTTAGCGTTGACACTTTAACTGTGTGATTTTATAGACTGCTTATAAATCTCTAAAAAAACAAATTGTCCTTTACTGGAAAGATAAGACAAAACAAATTAACTTTCTTCCAGCTAGCTAGCTGCCAGTGTGCAGCAACAGGCATGGTTAGGGCAACTCTCCACTCCAAACATGCAGATAAAACTCTGTTCACTCCAGGACATTCCCTGGTATCTCATTAAGGACTTTAAACCATAAGAACGGATTCAAACCTTAACTTTTAATTTTTTTTTAAATAATTTTAAACCATTAACCGGTATTAACTGTGGCAGTGGTTTTACCAACTCAATGTCATCACGTTATTTGCCTAATACGGCAGCCAACCCGGAATAAGTCGAGCATTAAAATGACACGTTTAAACCAAACCCGTTTATTTGTTTAACGTCCTTCCCTTCCTGACCATTTACACTTAGTTTCCACACGCACAGTTATTCTCTGTTGGCCACGTCAGTTTATATGGATGAGCAAAGCCTGCTCAGGATTGGTCGATTTTCCCCATGTTGTCTTCCGGGATCCACGTCACCAATAGACTGAGAGCTTCGCTTCAGGGAAGATAGATGTCCATGTGTTTTTGCATGCCAAATGTCCTTGGGTTCGTTTCCCTGGTAACTGTCTTTCGCAGCCAAAGCCTCTGTTATCTCATATTCCGTAACATTTATATCCGGTACTTTTAAACTTTTACTTGAGTAAAAGATTTGAGTTGATAATTCTAATTCTACAGACATATTTTAAATCTTAGTGTCTATACTTTTATTTAAGTAATAGATGTGAATACTTTTGACACCTCTGATCAGAAGTTAACATGGTGACGGCTCAGCGTAAATTCCCAAGGAGGAGCAATATTGGTAGATTTAATCTGGAACTGCAGACAGAGCTTGGCTGTATTTGCAAAACAGATAGTTGCCAAAAGGAGGAGACTTATGGTAGTAAGTTCTTGAGGCCTTTAATTTGGGTCTCTAACCTAAAGTTTACCCTAAAAAAAAGAAAAATAAGAAGAAACAATGGGGGTAAAAAAGAGAATCTGTGTTCTTAAATTCAATATGTAATTGGGAATAGCATACTTTTTAGATCCTCAGTGTTACTTTAAAAGTGTGGCTATAATATTGCTGTATCTCGCTCATTACACACCGTCTGCTGTCCCAGCTGAGATCAGGCGAGGAAAGAAGATAAAGCCCAAAAAAAGTTCCTTAATCAATCAAAGGCCTAACACAAACAGAATGAAACATGCTCACTGATAAACACTGTTTAGACCTGTGATTTTTAAGGAAAGCAGGAAGTTCAGACGTAATGTGGCCTCAAACTCTTGAAGAAAAGTCAGTGGTTAAGAAGAGGAGAAAGAATAAATCTTTATTTGTCATTGCAATTGTTCATTATATTGAAATTTGGCTTCTGCATTTAACCCATCCCTTAGGGAGCAGTGGGCAGCTATCACAGTGGCCGGAGACAGAATATGATCATGAGCCATGTTTATGATGTTTTAGATTCAGCATAAAATCACATAGGAACAAAAGGTTTTCCAAAATAAATCACAATTTACCAACTCACAACATACTATTTCCCATGAAATCAGTTAACTTTAAAGTATAATCTATATCGCCTTCAACTGCATAGCTAAAAATAGACAAACACACCTATAAAATAAAGATTTTTTAGCATCAGGAAGGCATTGGTCTGTGTTTAAAAAAAATGTTTAGACCTCATAGAGATATATTTGTTTTTTGCAGTCTGTATAAACTGCTTTTTCTGCATTTAATGGTTCAATAAAAATAGAGTATTTAAAAGATTCAATTGGATTGGATTTCAAAAAGAAAAACTGTAGAAGTTCAACTTTCAGATGAACTGAGTTTGTGGCTGAAAGGTTTGTTTTAAACTTGAGTCTCAGCAGGAAAATTTTCTCACACATCTTCATTTAAAACCGTTTTTCCAGAGCTTTCAGTGATTTACCTTCATCTTTATTCATAAATACCGAAGATAATTTTATGGCAGATATTGCCATAGCGGGTAGCCTTTAAACATGGAACCTAAAAAATAAAAAAAGGAACTGGAAGACAAGAAAGAAGGTAGGTAGGAAGGAAGGACATAAGGAAGGGAGGATGGAAACAAGGAAAACGATGAGTAAAGGTGACAGGAGTACAACAGCAGGAAGTAAGGAAGAATGAGACGAGGAAAGGAAAGGAAAGGATAGTCACAAGGTAGAAAAGACGAGTAAGGAAGGAAGGAAGAAAGGATCAACAAAGAAGGAAATTGGTAGGACACAAGGAAGGAAGGATGGATGGATGGAAAGACAACTTGTGGACAACAGGAAGGGGAATAAATATGTTTCCATTGTCTTATTTCGTATTTCCATACCTATCCAGCAAATAATGAAACCAAATTCCAGACTTTTCCACCTGTGCAGGAAACCTCCTTGGATCTTTATTTCTTTAAACGTTTTACTTCCGATGCCGCTTTGATGACGGCAGCATCTCTCTGTGCAGGTGATCGTCTCTCATCGGCCGGTCCATTTGAGATGCGTATCATCTCATATTCTGTGCTGACAGCAAGCCTTCACCCACACGGGTGGTTTTCTGCATGTGTGAAGCTTGAGTGCGAATCAAACACAACAACTCTGGCCAGCTGCCTTATTTCACCTCCAGCCCTCAAGTGTAACCCTCGTTGGAAGCGCATATTTCATGATGTGTCCTGTTGGTGAGCTGGAGGGGGTAGCTGGCCGGAGAGGGGAAGGAAATGCAGCATTCTTTTGAGGAGCTGTGTGTTTTGGACTGGAACAATCGGCAGCGGAGGAAAAACAACGCTGAAAATAGCCTCAGGCTGTTTGGTTGCTGTGAACGGCTACAACTCGTCAATGCTTTGTTGCTTTATGTTCGTGCTAGGACAGATGAAATGGTCATGGAGTCCTGGAAAAAGCGGGGTCTAATTCCTCAGAAGGTCGTTTAGTTGGACGTGTGTCCGAAAAGGGCTTCGAAAGGATGGCCACAGTTTGATCGTTTTGCTGATGATAAAAACTACACAATGGTAGCAATTGTGTAAATGATGGATCTCTCATAAGAACCCGTTGCAGGTATTTATACCCCTTGAACTTTTTCAATTTTTGCCAGGTTTTAACCACCAACTTAAATATGTTTTTATAGATATGAAAATGACACAAATACTTGGATCTAAATCATGTCATTGTGGCTCTAACCGTATGATTATGGTCCTAAATCTGCTGTAAGGTCAACCTCTGCCCCATTCTCAAGTCTTGCAGCCTCTAATAGGTTTTCTTACAGGATTGTCCTATATTTAGCTCCATCCACCTGCTTATTAACCCTGACCAGCTTCCCTGACGCTGCTGATTAGACGATCCCACGGTGTGATGCAGCTATCACCATCCTCCCTTATCCCCTATCACCGCTTAAGGAAAACACCACAGTATGATGATGCCAGCACCATGCTTTGCACTACGATGGATATGTAGGAGCGTTGGAGTAAAGGGGGCTGAATACATATGCAAGCTACTTTTAGGTTTATTTTGACATAATTTCACTATTGTGCACTACTTTGTGTTCTTAGTCACATGTAATCCTCTTAAAATACCTTATTTTGTGGCTTTACGGCACATGTGTCAAACTTGAGGCCCGTGGGCTGAGTACGGCCCGTTAAGGCAATTTCTCCGGCCCTCAAAAGCCTAAAATGGCATATCATATCATAAAGTAGAGGCATATATCCTTTTTAAATTGTATAAAGTGGCTAAAACTGTGACTCCTGTAGCGAATGTTTATTTTTTTTTAAACTACTGTATGTAGTAATAGCAACCTGTCACTTGATGTCAGTTTTTCCACAACACATTAAAACAACCCAGAAATGTCCAAAAAGAGAAAAATGGATGCAGAATGATGAGTTTAAAGTGTAACTCACCCCAATATCAACTTTGTTTTTGCAGATAAACTGTTTAAATAAGCATAAGGGTGCTACTTTTATGTTATCGTGAAAGTTTTGACATTTTTATATGAACTGGAATGAAGTTATAAAATCAAAAGTGTTATTGCTCTAGACTCTCTTTGGTTATTTGTTTTTATTTTATTTTTTTATAGGCGCAACCGACCCTTTCAATTACTTCATAATGCCAAAGTGGCCCAGTATAGAAATGAGTTTGACTCCATGCTTTACGGGATCAAATGTGAAAATATTTAAAATGAAAGGCTCTGAAGTTGCATTATTTCTAATATTGTTTCCTCTGCATTCAAACAGCTTTGAATCAATAACAACAGTCATAAATTCTATAATATCAACTTTTCAATTATGGCAAAATACATTTTCATAAAGACAATAACTATGTCAGCATATATTAGCATTCTGTGATGCGGAATGTACTCTTGCAGATCACATCTAAGAGAAGATAGATTTTAAGTGATATGGCGACATCAGTTCAGAAATAAAGTGTTTCACTTAGTCCCAAATTCCAAGAGTGGATTAGCATCGTTGGAAAAAAGAAAAAAACTTCTATTGTTGTCGACTCATACCTACAGAACTTGGGGCATTTTTAAACCGTCCTTCAGCTTTCATGTCAGGAATCCGGTGGATAAAAGCCGGATTGTTCTGCCAGGCTTGGACCTGCAGGTCATTCTCTCCTTCACACACAGCAAACCAAAGGGGGGGCTCCTTTTGGCCTGAGAGATTACCGGGTCTCCGAGAGAGCGGGGAATAATTTAACCGCTGTATGTGCAAGCATGCGAGTGAAATTTAGCTGCACACGCACTTACTTCCAGTGAGGACTCCCCGTGGTTGTGCCATATCTGGTTCATTTTGTTCAGAGCTCAAACTAATGAAGAGCAGCTTTATTTTACTGGGGGGGGGGGGGGGGGGGGCGTTAAAGAAAAGAGGCAGGGCAGAAACCGGGTGCTGAAAGAGCTCAGAGAGAGAGGTTAAATATTTCTTTCACGGCACGTTAATCATGCTCGTGCAAGTGAGGGGATGGCATTTGTTTCCCCATTTATCAACAGGAGGAACATGAGCAGAATCATCCGTTCTCAGAGGTGCGGAGCGAATGTTAAACACGCCGGGCCTGTTTACTGGTGGAAGTTTGTTTAATCTAAACTCCAGCATTCTGAAGCCTTATCCGGCGACAGATCTGATTGAAGGTGTCCCTGTTTGGCTTGAGGACAAGCTGTTTGCTTGTTGTAGCTGCAGAGGCCGCTTCCTGTCCCAAACATGAACGGATCTACATTGTGCAGAGTTCAGAGTTTTGACCTGACCTTAGAATAAAGAAACAGAAGCAGTGTAAAGAGGTTCTCTGGGGTTAAACCCATTAATCAAATATTATTTTGTGCACTGAGCGAGCATGCGGGCGGGTGGGCACGGATGTGAGGAGTGGAGGGCGAGGCCTTGACAGCTGAGATTGGGAGTTCTCCCTTGGGGAGAGAGGAAGTCTAAACTTTGCTCCATCTTTGCTGATAAGAGATGTACGAGCACTCGGTGGAAAGTCGGGAAAGGCAGGAAGGAATTCTGGTGTGATGGAGATCAGGAGTTTTCTCCCACTGGAATGCACTTGGAGCGCTTCACCAAGTATTTTTTTTTTCCAAAATATGAGCTACTGTCAGCCTGAACGAGTGGTCGCTGCGCTGCATTCCTGTCCTGTCTAACTGTGAAATATCGTTATGTAGGGAGGGTAAAATCAAACAGTAATGCAACAGAGACAACTAACATGGTAGTATGTGGAGCTATACATGTTGCAGCCCTGGTGTTTAAAATAAAATCCACTTTTTCATTGTTGTTTTGTTCCCCTCAGGAAGCAAAGGTGAAGAAAATGATATCCAAAAAGGAGAGGAAGGAGAAGAAGATGCTGTCCTCCAAGGATGATGAGCACTTGTTGTTGTCCGGAGTGAAGGCGCCAGAGCGCAAAGTGTGAGTTTGGATGCGTTTTTCCTTTATCTTGACAAACTAAACATCACTAAGACTTCTACGGCAGAATACTTATGTTGTAAAAACAACACCAAACGAAAAATGATGCTGCTTAAAAAATGTAGGAAAGAAGACAAACAGAACAAAAAATCAAGTTTTTCCTGGAGACGTTAGATTCAATTCATGCATAAAATCGGACACAGAAACTGAACATTCAGACCATTAGCTAAATTATTACACGTTTTCAAAAATAGCTCATTGTTGGTAGAAACATGTTTTATTTTGTCTTTTTTTGGTATTTTATGTTGATTCAGCTATGGAAACGAGAGCAAATTGTGATATTAGAACAATATCGGCATCATTCAGTACAGTACACATATAAATACAGCTTGTAATTGCTTACACAAATTCCCTATTCACATGTCTCCAACTTAGATGTTAGCTTTTTTAAATATGCGTTTCTGTACATAAAAAAAAAAGGTGTATTCAAGATGTGACTGGTTAGCGGGTATTTGTTCTGTTCCAAAGATCATTCTAGTAATTAAGTACTTCCACCAAATTAAAAGAAGTATTGTTACATTCCCACCGATCACTCAGGACAAGATTTTTTCAGATTTACATTAAGTCAATATATCGGGATATATCAGGTGTGAGAAGCAGAAATATTTACAGTTTCAACTAGGAATAGCAGCGCCACACCCAGCCACTTAGATTTGTTTATCCGTACCCCTTTATAAGCAGCTATCTTTCAGACCTGCTGAGGAAGTGGAACATATACGAACAGGAAAACCTTTATTAATGACCTTGCTTTGACAAACAAAAGCAAATTCCTCCATAACAGTTCAGTGTGTGGGGAGTACGCCGGTCTCCCGTGTTGAAAACGTCTGATAAACAGCAGTTCCTCCAGCCTGTCAGTCCTATTTACATCACAGGCGGTACACAGAGTTCCTTGGGACTTCCAAGTTTTAACCTCTCTCACCCTCTCTGTGTTTCTTCAAAAGGTCTAACAAAAAGGTCAAGGAAGGCGAGAAGGAGAAGAAGGACAAGCCGGAAAAGGGACACTGTTTCTGGGACAGTGTCACGATGACAATGAGGCAAATCTCCCCTGCCAAAAAACTGGAGAAGATGGAGGGCTGGGAGCCACCACAGTTGGGGATCGTTACTGAAGCTACGACCGATGAAGCGCTCGTCGAGAACGGTCAGAACGGGGAGTCGGCGCTGTCCCTTCCTCCCGACTCCATAAGCATTCCCTTGGAAATTCCTTCGTGGGGCGGGCAGGGGTTTGAGGAGGACTCCTCTCGCTATGCCAACCTGACAGACTCCAACGATCCAGCGGCGGCGGTGAGGTGGACGGCCCGCGCCAAAGTCAAGCTGGCGGGCATCAGCAGAATGAGCAGAGGGATCGTGTCAGAGAGCCCATGGGCAAGCTTTAAACAGTAGACGCCGATGCGAATCAAATTTCTGCCTCCTCCTTGTCGAGCTCCAGAAAGAAAAACCTAACGCTATAGACTGTCACACAAGAAAAAAAATAACAAGGCAGTGCCTTAAAGTGCTATTCCAGTAATGGCCAGTAGATGGCAGGATTTCTTTTCTCCTACTGACTTCTGTTGAGGCATGTATCACAACACAACTTTTTCTTTTTTTTAAATTTTGTTCAAGAATGTATCTGATGAAAGTTATGTGCAAAATTTGAAGTAAGTTTTTTTTTTTAAAGAGTTAAAAGAAACCAAGCAGAAGGCATGTAAGAATGTATTAAAAAGATTTTTGGAGAGCTATAGTATTATGCAGCAACTGGGAATCAGCGTCTGCAGCTCTAGATAGCAAGTCATCATATATACATGGTACTGTCTTTCTGCTGTAGATGGCTGCAAAGGCTTTTTTTTGTATCAGAAAATGTCTTATCCGCTTGGGGACACAATAGAAAGCCAGAATGTGATTTATTTCTGGTTCTCACTTTCATAATGTTGTTTGTAAAATGTGATACTTGTCCTTTAACTTCTTCCCCAAATTTTACTACAAGATATTTTGGTTTTCATTACCTTTATTCGTCCATTTTTGAGCAGTGTGCTGGTAGTCTTCAAGTACAAGATGGTTGCAGCAAAAAAAAAAAAAAGAAGAAAACAACAACCTCAAACTAGGGCTCCAGTGTAGCAATTTCTGAACAATCTGTAGTTAATGTCATCATATTACGAAGTAAGTAATCCTTGAATATTGAATAACAGAGTTTTTAGATTTGAAGGAAATGTAAATCATTTGTAATGTGCGCTTTTTTTTTTAAAAGGACCTTTTATGTGGATCAAATGCTAAATCTGTTAAAAGCCTTAAACTACTGTAAAATTTCCATTGTAATTTCTTGAATGTGCGGTGTTTGCCCAAAGGCGAGAAGAGTGTAAATGTCTTCCTTTGATGGGCGACAATCAAATATTATGCAAACTTGTTATACTACTGAATGTTTATGCAGCTAGGTTTCACTCCCTTTCTCTACAGATGCAGCGCCCAGACACTGTCTGAAGCCTAAACCTAAAAAGCTCAGAAATGGGTTGTGCAATCAGGAAAAAACAACAACAAAAAAAACATCCTTTTAAACAAAAGTGTGTGTCTTTTGCAAACCAATAATGTTTCCTAGTGTGAAAGTATTAGAAGAAAAGCTCATGCCACTGGTGAGTTATGCAGGGAAACTTGACAGCATGGAAGTGTTCAATTTGATTTTTGTATTTTCCAGATCTGGATAAATATGAAAAAAAAAAAGAAAATAAGAGTGGGGAAAATTTGTATTTCCAGACGTCTTTTTTCCCCCTTTTCTAGAAGTTGTTAATCCTTCCTCTCATTTTTTCTTCCTCAGATCCTTCATCCTTTCCTACATGTCGTCTTTCCTGCCCCTCCTTCCTTTCTTACCCGTCCAGCCTACTTCTAGCCTTCCTTCCTTCATTCCATCCTTGTAACCTACTTCCCTTTTGTCCTTTCTTGCGTCTACCTCCATTGCTTCCTCAGGTCCTTTCCCTCCTTCCGTCCTACTTCTCTACCCAGATTGTGGGCTTTGTTCTTGTTACACTAAATATTCTGTTTTTTTGAAGGCTTTTTACATGTCTTAAGACGGCCGTAAATTTAAGTTTGGAGGGTGATGCTGTTAAAAATGATCATAGCACATTCTTTCAATCCTTAATAAAAATCAACAGTTAAGTCTTTTCATGTGTATTCGCTCCATCTCTACAAAAAAAAAAGTTGATGTCACATTGTTTAACTCTGACTTTTAAAAAGTTAAATATAAGGAACTGAACTATAATCAAAGCCAGATTAACACTGATCCATGGTTGCTCACTCAAGGATCTGTTAAGCACTTTCACACAATACAAAAGTCACCAGAAATCAGACAGATTTCTTTGATGTAGGTATAAGAAGTTAGCGGGCGCTTTGGTTTCACCAGCTTGGGCACACGTTTATGGTTTCCAGTGTAAAAAAAAGAAAAAAAAGAAGCAGAGTCATGTTTCCTCAAGAAACAGTTCTTTCAAATTACGCATTTTGATATGAAGATCATATCAAAATCATTTTTTATTTATTTTCTTGATCTCCTAGTCTGCCAACCTTCCTTAAATGCCATCTTTTGTACAGTGTTTTTGTTTTGTTAAATCAATTAGAGCTAAATCTGAACCATCAAGCTTCAGTACATCAGCATCAAAGCCATAAAAAAAAAAAAAAAAAGCAAAACAAAACAAGCAGGTTTTAGAAACACTTTTATTAATTCAAAGCTGGTTCCCACACTGGAAAAGTCACAACAGTACCTTCAAGAATATGGATTGGGATGTAAAGGGATGTTACAAAAGTTGGAAGAGAAGTTCAAAAAAGTCATTTCCCTCCCTTAAACAGTCATATTTTTTTTTGTGTTTGCCACTTTAGACGCCTAACAGCAGTAGAAAACGATGTACACTGAACGGAGGTTTACATTAGCCAACAAAGGACAACAGTCTGTAAACAAGAGTCAAACACGACGAACGAGCCGTTACTGTAGAAAAAGACCACTGGAAACAGATCAGGAAGCAATTAAACCCTACTGAATAAATAGCTCTCTGTAAATCTTAATACATCCATTCAATGAATACTCAGCTACCAACAACGGGCTAAAACATGTTTTACACAAAATCCTTCAATATACTTTTTTTTCCTTTCATATAATTTACATAATTTTATTCCCTCTATAGAGAGAAGCCTTTTTCTGTCTCTTCAGGACGAACATCTGTGCTGAAACATAAATTATCTTTTTAAGTTATGAAACAAAAACAGAAAAAAAAAAAAAGCCACACATTTAGTCCTTTCTATGTTTGGAAATGTTTGTGCGCTGAAAAATAAAAATCCTTTTCGTGCAGTTTCAGCCCTTTTTTTTTATTTTTATTTGGGTAAACAACGGTCGAGGTGTTTTTAAGCACACTCGAAACGGGACGGAGAGCAACGGACGTCGAGTCGCAGAGCAACGCGGAGGGTTTAAAATCTGAAGAGGTCGATAAAGTGCTGCGGAGAAATGGGCATCAGGCAGCTGTCCGGGTCATTGGCGGTGCACGGGTGGCCAAAGTCCTGAGGGAGATCAAACAAGATGAATGTGAGAATGACGGCTAACCAGCAGAGAGAGTAGTGACAGGAAAAATACATTGACTCAATGTACTAAGTTTCTAGAGATAGGTGTATTAGCTACTTGTCACCTTTTTTTATTTTGGGTGTATAGAGGCAGCTACGGGATGTGCACACTGTCATTAAAAACAACAAAAATAAATAAATAAAAAAAAAAATACCTACGTAAACTGGAGAAAGTTGCTGCACCAGCAATAAATATAAAGCAATTCTTGTATCCTGGAAGAAAACCTTCTAGCAGCAGCTAAAGACTTGAGCTCAGTCCAGCGGTACAACTATAAACCTACAGCTAGAGCTATAATGGATTGGTTTACATCAAAGTCCAGACCTGGGAATATTTAAAAATACATGTTCATCGATACTCTCAACCCAATCTGTATTAGCTTGAGTTATTCTGCGAATAATAGTCAAAATTAGCATCTTGAGATGAACTCGCGGCTGTAATTGCAGCAAAGTATTGCCTCGAGGGGGCTAAATAAAAACGAATGCATCCAGTTTCGAAAACCATACATCAGTTTCCTTCCACTTTGCAAATAGTTGCCATTTATGCTCGTCTGTCACCTGCAATCCAAATAAATACCCTGAAGTTTGTGGCTGTGTATAAATACTCTGTGGTTCCCTCAACCTACTTGGTTTGAGAGAAATAATCTAAACATGAGGCTATGTTTCATGTTTATAAATGGCAGACGGAGGTATTGAAGTCCATCTCCAGTAAAAATAATAATTTCCTGCATGTTTCACTACCAAACCACCTGAAATAAGTAAAAACGCAGCCTTTACACAACTAAGTCAGTTAGACAGAGGGTGTTTCTCTAGACAGGAAATTATTCAAATAATTGTCACTAGTTTATAAAACTACACCCTAGATTAGTTTAAAATGCTGTAGGGTACAAAAGCATTGTTAACTGGTTGTCTGTTCAGAAAAGTGACAATTTTGTAAGCTGTCTGGTTCAAAAGCACAAGCAGAAAAAAAAAAAAAAAACTAACGTTTTAAGTCATCTTAAAATACAATCCGATTTGAAACTATCTAATATCTAAGAATAACTTAAAGAAACACAGTGGTAGACTAAGATATAGTTACTGTAAACCACATTTAGATATTGGCACACAGGGATGAACATTTATCTAAAGATTTATGTTAGATTAGGAGACAGCTGGTGGCCTTTTTAAACAGAGATCGAACAAAAACAAACTGGTAAAAGTGAAAAGATAAGAACACAATGAAAAGAATGCAGCTGTTTTTTCCAAACAGTACTGAAGAAAAAACTCGATAAGATCAAGAGAAATCCGGAACAGCACGCGGCAAGGCTCAACCCGTGGAAACAGATTAGTCATAATGTGAAGAACGGACAACAGAACGACAGGTAGAACGGAGGCGGGACGGGACACGGAGTACCTTGAGGAACAAAGCCACATGGCGATCCTGAAGGAGTCAGGGAGACGGGGGACCAGGAAGAGAGGCAGGGAGGAAGGGAGGCAAGCAAGGAAAAGGATGCAAAGAAGGCAGAGTTAAACCATACAGGGAGCAGCTGAGGAGGAAAGTAACAACTGGTGCAAAGAAGGAAACTGTTTTTTTGACTCAAAGTTACTGTTATGGTTCTTCAAATAAATGAAATATTCACCAAATAACTTCACCGACTCCAGAAAGTGAACCAGGGAAGTTGTCCAGTTTACGGTAACATTTAGTTTCCAGTAAACAAATTAAGAAAAGGGAGCGGTTTGGGTTATAAACAAACAGGTATTTAATGTTTACTAGAAAAGAAATAAACTATTTGCCACTTTTTTTAAGTTTAACTGAATACAAACAAGATATTTCTCCACGTGAACCTTTAAAAAAAAAAAAAAAACACGCAAGCATTCAAGTTCATAAAATCCACCGCTCTGATGAACAACAAAGATTAGGAGTATTAGCTGGGCTCATGTGCGCTGATATTTGTGATTCACTTCATTAAGCAAACTTCAAAAACTGCATTTTGATAGATGCTGTAAAGAGCAACACAGAACCCAAAGATTGGCTTTCTGGGGTTTCCAAAAACACAAACAATTGCATGGATTCTTCAGTTTCCTCAGCAAAGATAAGGCAGAGTCTACTGGAAACAGTGCAGCTCATTGTGAACAGCAGCTTACATCTGTGTAGCATAAACAAGTTCACCTAAATCAATGATCCTGTCCTCTACAGTGTCTAGTTCAAACTGTTGCATGACTCCTAATTATTGTCAATAAGCATAAAATAGAAAAGCCAATTTTGATATTAGAATGCGTAGTTTGAAACCACTCATTTCACTTGGCTAATTACTCAACAATGACCCCCCTCCTCCCAAAAAAAAGACAAAGCTTCCTTAGAAATAGAGCCCCTGGCATAATAAATATCTAAACTAATAAACCGTTAAACAAAAAGCACTGTGAAATGTAATGTGTCTCGGATTTGGACGGGCTGCCTTGTCTTGTTTACCTTCCAGAAGAGGATGCTACAGTGTTTGCAGAAGTGCAACGTGTCGCCGTACTGCTCCTTCATCGGGTAGTGCTTCTGCAGGGTGAAGTACATCAGCTTCCAGTCCACGTTGTCGCCCCTGGTTAGACCCAAATTCCTGCAGAACTGCATATGAGCAGTGGAAGCCCACAAACCAAAAAAGGAAAGCACTGAAACAATCACTTAAAATCACAGGAGACAGACGTATAATTAACACCGGAGCAACTCATAATTAACAGCAATCTTTCCTGGGTGCTCCTGTAGTCAGAGTGAATGGAGTTAGATATATTTGTGGCAACGCTGCCCTCTTGTGGCTAACAGGAAAATGGCATCCTGTAGACGCCAACCGGTTCAAGCCATTGCAGATTAAATTCATTTATGGGGGAAACAAATGTGTAACTTTCTCACCGGTTTGTCTGAGAAGTGAAACTGACAGAGTTTCTTCCACAGCGTCCAGTTCTCACTGAGGATGTGCAACGTCGGCGTGGCCTGACCCAGGTTGATGATGTCACAGGCGTCGGACAACTTGCAGAGGATCTTGTTATGCATGTGCAGCGGCAAGTCGTTGAAAGACATCCCGGTGTACATTTGCTTGGGAGACAATGAGAACAAAAACTGATTTAGACTGGAACTGTAAAGGTTGATCTGCTTCGCACAGTTGCACATGGATCTGTAGGGCGATGACTAAATCTAAAATAGTAAATTCTTTTAAGCTTAGGGGACATATATTTGCAACATGTTTCCTACCTTTGGGATCTGCATGTTGTTGAGCTCCTGCTGCCATTTAATAATGGTCTCCAGGCGGCACAACCAGATATTTACGTTGCCCACGAGGACACACCTGCCAACATGGATGGTGAGACTGTGGAGTGTGGAGCTCAGGTCCTGAAGAAGCTCCTTAACAAGGCGTGGATTGTAGTGGTCCTCTAGGACTGAAGTCAAGGTTGAACAATTAAAAAGAACAAAAAAAAAAAGATGAATCTTACAGAAAACACAAGCAAAGACCAATAATCTTGATTCTTAGGGTACATTATTGGTTTACTGACAAACCTATTTATGTACACTACTTTTATGCAACACAACTCTATAAAGGCCCACAAGGGATGCTGGTTTATGATAAGGACTCTGTTGGAAAATTTAATTAGAGTTTACATGTCCATCTAATGGCTGACGTGATCCAATAAAAATTGCTCCTTTGACCAAAAGGCCTCATTCTGTGTTGAAGCAGTTAGCTGAAATTAAGGAAACGTAGAATGCAGACATTTTAGGGAAAGGTCCACTCGTATGGGACATTCCTGAAATGACGTCAAATTATTAAATTTAGACATATTTTCCAAAAACCCAGAGGAATTGCAGAGAAGTGTCAGTGTTGGATACGATCTTGTAACCGAGAGGACTTTACTGTGGAATCTGACCAAAGACTGCTAAATGTGCTCTCTACATTTTCTCGGTGGTAAGGAGCCAACGCTTCAACATCCAGACCTGAAACCAATGACTGCAGCTCCTGTGTAGGTACGACACGGTTATTTGGCTTTTTCTCAGCGGCTTTAAAACTTCATACAATCCATGATGGCTGTTCACGTGAGCTTCAGTGGTGCATTTAGTCCGCTTATCAGCAACTTTGGGCTCGATTTTCTCCAAAGTCACTTGTAGCTTTCGAGAGTCTGTGGTTTCGGTTTCTTGGGTTTGTTTCTGAACGTGCAGTTGCTTGTTTGGGCTTCGCTTCTTTTCCAAATAGAAACCCTTTTTTTCTGATTAACGCGCAGCACAACTATTTCACGAGCAGTAAAAGTCCTGGTGTGTATAAATACCAGCTGAATACGTGCATTTGTGATGATTAGAAGCGGCTGTGGTGGTTTTCTTGCTGGTCTTCTGCTTCTTTTCATGGATAAAATCGATGTTTGTCTCACAGTGATCTTGTTTGTGTGTGTGTGTTTGTGTGAAGAGGAGACGGGATCTGAGTGTCTGATTACAGTGGGATGATTGGCTATTTTCAGCAATGAGCTCTATAAAAAAATTATATCATAGGCCTGCAACAATACATATATTTTTTCTTAGCATCAGCTGTAATTCTACGTGGATTTAGCGGGTTTCTTCCTCAAGTTTGATCCGTTGTGAGAGAGGAGAGGACAGCCTCTCTTTCAACTAATACTGCTTCCTTTCTGCTCATTTTGAGCCCTCTGCATTTTAACCAACATTTCTGCTCTTCTGTGCATTTAAGCAGGTTGATATGAAGCTCCTGGGACATCTTGATCTTTCAAAAATGGTTAGTATTGCGGTTGTTGGCGATGTAATTTGCACTCATCCTGTCCGACCAGCCGGGACATCGGCTGTCTCAGGGGAAAATGTGACGTCATTTGAGAACTGCTCCATTTATGTAGATTACAGAGAGGTACAATTGCTTTGAAATCTCAAAAGATTGGTTACTAAAATCGGTGGTAATTTTGGTGCCGAACAAGATAAACAGGGAATCAAACAATCTCCTGTGCTACTGACTTTACAAAACATGGATCAGGGATAGCACAGAAAGTAGACTTCATCTCATATTTCAGTGTGGCCTTCCTGATATTTTTGAAAATCCATTTTCTAAACAAATGAAAATGTCTAAATTGTGTTTAAAACTCATGATTTTGAGGGTGGGGCTGTGGGAAGGGGCCAAACAAGGCACTTTAGTTTGGTTTGGTTCCAGGTGGCCATTGGAACCAGACAGTTTTTCATTTTTAAGAGGATTTAATGACACGATCATGACATGACCCTTTCAGCCAGTTGTTCTTAAAGTTTTTAGACGTACCTTCCCCGGGACAGGGGCTGGAGTTCATTAATTAAAATCATATTTGAAAAGTAAAACATCTTTTTAAACACTTCACTATATCTGCTGTGATTGCAAGAAGGGAAAAAAGTAGTTGGACACAAAAATAGTTGCAGATTTCTCCCATATCTACTAGGCTTGATGGGTCTGTTTGCATCACCATGTATCTGGCACAACCCCTCTGAACCCAGTGCAGAAATAAACCAAATAGCAAAGTGCTGTAAATTGGGGAGGTTCTTTAAATCCTACTTCTGCTTGTTTGCTATAAAATATCACCAAAAACCATCACCTAGGTGTCAATTCCAGCTCCGTCAGCAGGCCTGTAGGTAACAAACATCAACTAAACACCTCAGTGTAAGGGTCAGCTCCTCTTACCCTTTCGTACAATCTTCTCCAGTATATTGAAATAGTTTTTCTGGGCAGCTCCACTCAAAGATGTCAACTGAGACCTGGCGATCAGCTGAAAAAGCTGTGGGAAACGGAAACGGAGAGAGAGAGAGAGAGAAACGGTGAGAAGAAAAGACACAGATTTACAAACGACAAAAAGGTGACCTGCATTGCACACCTTTGCAACATAGTTAAATCGTCGCAAATCTTGGATAGCGCTGGAAAAGTCGAGTCGGTTGAGAGCTTCCCCGAGCGTGCAGTAACCGTGCCGCTGTTGACACACAAGAGCGAAGATGTGTTAACACACAGCACAGTGAGCAGTTAAGTGAGAAAATGTGATTACGCTGCAAACTCTGGCAGCATGAAAATATTAAAATAATAACAGGGTTTCAGTACTCACTTCCTTCGTGCTTCCTTTCTGCACGTAGATCCATTTATCTCTAAAAACAACTGAGATACAAAGCATATGTTAACAGTGGTCATGCGTTTTTGCTTACACTGCAGATCAAAACCTCCACAGGGGGAACTGTACGTTAGATTTCTTTTTTGAAAGACGCGTCATGTGCTGCGCAAATGAAAGCCAGAATTGCTTTCATTTGCCGTCATCTTGTAAGCAAAGAAACTCAACGCATTCTTGGTAACTTTCTCATGTTTATCTCGATGTGCGGGATGCAGATCTTAACCGTGATGGAACTGCAGCTCTGGAACAACAAATATTTTTATTGGCTCACTTGGTATGGATGCCTCAAAGGTTTTCAAATAAATTAATCTTTCGCAGCAATAGCATCATCTCAGACAGAAAAGGAAAAAAAAAAAACAAAAAAAAAAAACTAGCCTTTGAGTGAATTTATTGAGTGGAGAAAATAAATCAATGTAAAGAAACATTTTTAGGAAAACCCACTAGTAACGGACTATACTGAACATCTTAACTCAAATAAAATAAATGTAACTAATGTTTTTTCAGATATTATAGTCTATACCGTACCTTTGAGCTGATTTGGGAACCGTTAAATAGGACCTGTCCGGCATCTCCGAGCCGTTTGGGAACAATACCAGAACAAACACCTCTCTATCCTACCTTCACAAATGTAAACATGTAAACCTTGACTGGACTTTAACGTATGCTTTGGTTAGATGAGACGGACGTTTCGCTTCTTTGGTAACAAACAGTCCAAGTTTGGTTTAGAGTGAAGCAAACAGTGAGCATGTGGTAAAGCATCTTGTGCCCATTGATAACTACGGTGGGGAATCTGTGATGTTCTGGATGATCTAGAGAAATTGTGCAAATAGGAAACGGCCAACGATCCCTCTCTCTCTCTTTGCTCCGACCTTTTGAAATGCTACACAAAAAGACCAAGCGCTCTCCTACTGGAAAAAGGGAGTTGTACAAACCTGACCAGCAGACTTGCCAATAATTGGGTTTCTGGGTATTTTGCACAAAACGTTTTACCCATTGAACACATCATCTTACATTTAAGGTTGCATTTTTATTTTTGGTCTATGTGAAATTAAGTTATTGCAATAAAAGAGTTGTTCATTTTATCCCTTTTTGTTTTTACACATCTTTACCAGGAGTACCAATAAGTATGGAGAACGCTGTAAACGTAAACATTTATTTTGTGACCTACAAGACTGGCATTTAGCGTTCAAATCTTCCTTTTTTGTTTTAGACATGCAACTTTATGCTCAAGACCTTTTACGTTCGTACCGCAGACGCCCCACTGAGCCCGCACGGTGTCGGAAACTCACACTGGGATTTGGTGTTATTGTTGTAGAACTCCTTCTTCCTCTTGGTGTTGGCGAGCTCACACACTTCTCCGACAAACAGATTTTCATTGTTGTCACTGCAGAGCCTGTTCGCACAGAGGAAACAGTTTTTGTATGGAGTTAATAATAGTAGAAACAGGTTCGATCAGTAGGTTCACAACACGGCGCTGTAAAGACTCCACTATGCAACGGTTTTCTAAGACAACTTGGTTAACTTTTCAGTTGTAGCCCGTGAGCAGGGGGCCAGCTGCTATATTATCAGTTTACAGAGAACATTTTCCGAAGCCAAAGAAACCACAGACAAACGTGCCGTTAAACTCCTCCCGCTTTATTGATTTACGGCAGGAGATACACGCCAGCTATCAGGAGTCGTACAAATTCAGACAGGGAACTGTCTGCACGACGGAGGAGACGCTGCAGATGGCAGACATCCACGAGACTGAGAAACTGTGACTCAGTCTTTTCTCAGACAGCAGGCAAAACATGTCACACGCAGAGCTCCAAGCATTAACGTTTCCATTGTGCCAGAAATAACAAAGAGCTATCTGACCTTTGCTATTTCTGGCACGCATTTTAAAGCAGCAACATTGTTTTTATAATAACAATCGGAGCATTTTGGCAGCTGACCTTAGCCTGTCATCGGCTGTCATTTAAAGAGCTCCCACAGGAAACATCTCACATGTATGTGTTGAACAGAAATATGAAGCGACCAGAGAATCTATATAAATCCAGTTTATTTACCATTACATAACATCCACAGGGCTCTCCCCGAGCTTCAGTGTCTTAGCCTCTAAATAAATAGACCTGATGTGGCCACTAAGCGAAGTAAGAGTCCAGCTGGCCACATACGTTATACATGTGCAGGGCATGAACACAGGACACTCTAAATATTATATCCTACCTTAATATAACATCCAAGTAGAAGTTTAAGACAGGGAATCAGGACTATGTTTCCATACTTTTTCTATTCCTATTTCAACCAACATAAAAATATCTTCCACAACACTTAAGATTAAGATTGTATTTTGTTTTTGTACCTCAGGCAGAACCCTCTAAAGCAGCAGAAAACACACAGGACTACAAATAAAACTCTAACTTAAAAGAAAAAAAAGCCTGCGCACCCTAAACAAAAAAAATTAAAAAATACTTCCATGCTGAGACATTATAGCCTAAAACAAAACAATCATTTAACCCTAATCTGCATAAATAACTTCCTTTTCTTTACTAGATTTCCTCTAAATACATTCAAGCCGCAGATCAAAGGGCTGAGCGTGGTGTGTAGCCCAAGTTTCTCCATTGTGAGATCAATAAAGTTCAATTATTATTATTATTATTATTATTATTATTAAAGTTTCCATGCATCAAAAATCCACTGGCGGAAGCTGGGCATGTGATCAGAAAGCACTGCAGCCAGCCGGAAGGCAGCTATACCCTACTTTTTTTTGTCATCATCACTGTACACTGCATTACTTGACGTGTAATTTACAGGTTTCAACGTAATTTCTTTGGAATTAATACAATTTGTGCCTTTGGGGGTTATTTATGTCAGAATGAACCCAATGGGGGGAATTCTTAATTCATAATTTCATAATTAATCTTTAAAAAAAAAAAAGAAAAACTACTATGATGGTCCCCAAACATGTTCTTAACAACTTAAATTGATGATCTCAGGATGATGATCTTAGAACATTTTCATGATGAACATTTGCAACATCACTATGTTCATAGGAGCTGGACCTCAGCAAGCAAAACTTGCACTGCAACTTCTTTCGCTGAGATATTAAAACTGCTTGTGGCACCGCTTTTCATTTAGATGGATAAGGAACCCTGCAAACAATAACATTATCGTAGATCCTTTTTTTAACATCTGATTGGTCGTGAGCCTTGCGACGGATTGGCGAACTGTCCGGGGCGTTTTATACTCGCTTCAGCAACCAACATAATACATTTTTCAATTCTGTTATTTTATGTAGTGCCAGTTTGTAACAAATATAATCTCATTCAATCCATCCATCCATTTTCTAACACCTCTATCCCTTGTGGGGTTGAGAGGGGTGCTGGTGCCTAACTCCAGCTGTCAATGGGCGAGAGGCGGTGTAAGGAGAATTTAGAGAGGCCAATTGACCTAACAGTCATGTTTTTGGACTGTGGGAGGAAGCCGGAGTACCCGGAGAGACAAATGTAAACTCAAGATACTTGAAAAAAACAACAAAAAAAACATTTTTTCCAACCTTTAACAGAAATACTCAAATTAATTCAATCATACACTGCGATAGACTGGTGACATGTCCAGGCTGTACCCTGCCTCTCGCCCATTGACAGCTGGAGATAGGCACAAGGGATAGGCGTGTTAGAAAATGGATGGATTCAATCATACAGACAGATTAAAAGTCAAATTACATACCTTCCAATTTGATTCTACTTACAAAACAATGAAGTTCAGCTTATTATGCCAATAGGTCAACGTTTTCTCTCTAAGGAAACCCAGGCGATTTGAATCAAGTATCTCCTGCAACCCATCAGAAGGTTGAACAAGACTGTAGAACAGTATGATGCTTGGTTTTAGATTGAAAGACATTTGTTTCTGTGGATGGCTACATTATAGCTGCATTTATTGCACGCTTATCTTGACTGGATGACAAAGACTGAGGCATTCAGGCTGAAGTAGTTTCATGTAACAAGCGACATATCCATTTTACTCGTTCTCTCCGAGCTCAAGCACACAGCAGCCACTGTATTTCTGTAGTATGATGTCACTAGCGTTCCGAGTGGGACTGGGTTTGGAGAGCAGCCGTCTGAAGAGTGAGGTCACTGGTTATTGTGTGAAACCGCAGGGCGTGGGGGCACTGAGTCACCGTTAGCTGGCCGATCAATAAACAAGGACAGAGTGTGACCCGGGTGAGATGTCCCCAGCTGACGCCGGGACTCCTGGGAGACTTGTGCCGTTACCAGTACGTGTTTTTTCAACTGAGATGTCCACTGTACATCGAAATATATCCTCCAGATATGCTTTACTTTGTCTCTCACAGATGCCGGTGACATAAGCCAATGCAGTTGCACAGATACACAATGTGCTGAAGAAACAAAAACAAAAACGCATGTACCAAAGTGAGATAAGCTGAGTTTTAATGCAACACAAAGCTGGGCTGCCCATTACATCAGATACATGTCACTGCAAACGTCAGTACGTCTTTTCAAGTGATGCTTGGACTGCAATACATCGTTTGCATCTGTGATTCACACTGAGCAACAGCTCGCAGATTAGGGCAAATGTCTCTCTCCCAGTCTGCTCTGGGGACTGAATAAACACAACATCTGTGTGGTGAATGTTTCTTTATCTGTGGTCCATTACAAATCTCCAGGAAATCCACAGACAGTCCCAAGTTTGTGTGATTGCGCTGAATGTGCATACTGAGAACCACATCGAGCCTCCGATTCAAAGAGTTGCAATAAATATATCGCAGATAACAGAATACCAAGAGTCGTATTACAAGCAGAAGAGGAAAAACAATAAGTATGCTTTCCAAGTACAGTACTGGGAGATCTGCTGTCGTTTTCCCCCCCATCAGGATCATTTATCTCTCCCGGACCGCAAACGCAGCAACCACATTGATTTCTCAGTGAGAAATCCCTATTTTGTTTAAGTTTTTACTTCTTGTTCTCTTCTGAGTAAACACAGTACAACCCAGCCTCGACCGGGCTGTGATGAAAAACGCATCTCTCTGAAGAAAACGTGGTCCAGCCGACCCAACACAGGCCCGTGTTGGTACTGCGAGCGGCCTGTGCTTGAGGACATGGAGAAGTAAACGTGGACAACAACTTTTACTCCTGCATTCTGTACATCTAACCAACACACACCAATATATTATTATAACAATGAAACAAAATAAGTTATTACCGTTGTAGCTTTAGAAAAGCTGGACAAAGTAACTTTAGATCTGAAACCCCCAAGGATTAACCTAGTTTATCTCTTAGTATGAATAGAAACAATTAAGTAATGTGATTTTATGCTTTCTGTATGTTTGTTAATGTATGAAAGAGTGAGTCCAATCTGTATAATCTGACTGAATTTGACTTTGGAAAGTGCCTTGAGACGACATGTATCCTGAATTGATGCTATATAAATAACATGTAATTGAAAGAAGTCTAGTCAAGGACTTACTTAGCTCATTCCTTTGTTAATGTAATGCTTTTCATTTCCTATGTAATATGTCCATATACAGGACTTTGAATTGTTACTGAAAAGTGCTGTATAAATAAACTTGCCTTGCCTTATTGGATCATGCATTTGTAAAACGCTTTGTCCGAAATATTCCTAAGACTTTGGCCCACATTGACAAGACAGCATCAAACAGTGGCAGCAGATTTGTTAGCTGTGAATCTCTTGTTGCACCGCATTTAAGATTCTAATTTGTTTACTGTGGAGTCCATTGGAATACCTTCATCTCATTGTCAGTTCAACAAACCGCTGTGAGATGATTTAGGCTTTATGACATTGTCCCGGTGGAAGAAACCATCCCAGTTTAAGACCCACTGTGGTCACGCGGGTATTGCTGTGGCGAAAAATTCATGCCCAAATGGTCCCCAAGTAGGGATGGAAAACTATCAGATCGTTATCCGGGAAATGTCTCTAATGTGATAAGAACTGGGATTTATTGTTGGGATAAACTGCAATTGATATTCAAAAACCCCAAACAAAAACCTTGAATAAATAAAAAAAAAAAAAAAAAACAGAGTAGGTGGACACATGTTTTCCACTGTTGGTTTCACAAGAACCTGAATAAATAACAACACATTCCAAAAGATGATTAAATGCAATTACTGTGTGCCGTCTAGCCGTGCAGGTGCATTCCTCCATGTCACTGGTGTATTGAAGCTGATAAGTCTTTTATAGCAGTATTCAGGTTTGTGGGGCTCTGACTGTATGCAGTGACAGATGTATTAAAAGTTATATAGTTTTATTGCCACTTTAATTTCTTAATGTGTGCCAAGAAAATATTCCCAACACAATTATACCATCAGCAGCAGCCTGATACAAGGCAGGATGGTTCAAAGTTTTCATGTTTTTGCCAAATTCTTGCCCTTCCTTCTGAATGAATGAGCTGCAATCGAATCAGGCAACATTTTACCAATTCTCACTTACTGACCTATTGTGGTGTGGTGTCTGGTCTCAGTTTCCTGTTCTGAGCTGACAGTAAAGGTCGCTGTTGTGGTCTTCTGCTGCCGTAGCCAACCTGATTCAAGGTTCAACATGTCCTTTCAGAGAGGATGTTCCACACAGCTGGTCTGTTGTACTGTTGCCTTTCAATCATCTCAATCAGTCTGCCCATTCCCCTCTGACATTACCAAGAGACTTTCATCCCCACAGCAGCTGCTCCCTGGATGTTTTCTGCTTCCTTTTAGGACCAGTCTCTGTAAGCCAGAGCCCTGGTTGTGCGTGGAAATCCTAGCAGATTAGCAGCGTCTGAAACACCCGGCTCAACTTTGCTGGCACCAACAACCATGTTGAAAGTCACTTAAATCCCCTTTCTTTCCGAGTCTGATGTTTATTTGGTTCGTACTTCTGCAAGTCCTCTTCACTGTGTCTAAATGCCTAAACGCACAAGGTCCTGCCATGTGATTGGCTTATTTAACTAACAATGAGCCAATAATTGGTAGACTAAGTCTAGTCTACAACTAAATTCACTGTACCGCTATTGTTACCATGTATATAATGTATATAATCAAATCCCTGATCATATGAGCATTTTTCACAACCCTAGATGTAAAAGTGAAGCTAGTCAGCGTTACAAAGTACTTTGCAAACATAATAAATACTTATATTCTGAAAACCCCCAACTTAAGATGTTTTCTTCATTTATTTTGTCTCTTTTATTCCAACAGGATACATCCATAAATTACTTCTCATACAAGATCATCCTCCAGTTTAGTATGCTCAGCTCTTTTTTTATGGTGAACTCCCAGCCTAAACAGGCCCCAACTTTGTGATGCAGATCACATGTTCAAAGTTTTTCTGCCCTGGTAAGAACCGGCCAAAAGGTACGCTGCAATCAGACATTTTTTTCTCTTCTGCTGTTATTACTTTATTTTTTCGTGTTTGTTTTCTTTAATATACAACTCTAAAACAGATCCCAGACTTGCTTCACATCTTTTGGTTTTAACATTATCATCCTGAAGGACGGTCAATACACCAGGCATAAACATAAATAAATAGTCCTGTAGCGCAGAGGAATTATGTGTAATAAAACAGCATCTTCAGTTAAGAATCCAAACCTGGGTGGTCGTCTGAGGGTTGGAGATACTGACCATGTAATCACAACATAACGTCACTGCATCTATTCGAGCGCTATCATTAATTTCCTGCCTTCTCTCCACTTGATTTACTTTCATAAAAAAGGGAAAAATAAATCCTCTTATGAAAACATTCTAGATTTTGGGGAAGCTAACAAGTATCTCCAACAAAAATCAACATTTAGAGAGCACTGGCAGACAGTCAGCTGTGTTCAATCTACTTTATGATAGAACTGTTGAAGTCTAAGATCTAAGCTACTCTTGCTACTTTTTAATTCAGCAGTAAAACTCTACATACTCAAATACAAAAAAAACAAAAAAAACCCAGTATAAATGAGAATTTATACTGTTATAGAACGTATACTGTATACTGTATAAATAACAAACACAAAAACTGTTTGAAGCACTATTTTATAGGGGTGTAACGATACATCGATCCACATCGATATATAGATTAAATGATAACAATCCAATCACATCGATGCAAAATGAAAATATCAATCCATATCGTAATTTATTTAGATGGACCTTTATTTAGAAATTCACAAGGCATGAGACCAAAGTAAACTGGTGATCTTGCTGTTGCCTTGCAGCAAAAAGGTTCTGGGTTCAAATCCTACCCTGGGTCTTTCTGCATGGAGTTTGCATGTTCTCCCTGTGCATGTGTGGGTTCTCTCCGGGTACTCCGGCTTCCTCCCACAGTCCAAAAACATGACTGTTAGGTTAATTGGTCTCTCTAAGTTGTCCTTAGGTGTGAATGTGTGAGAATGGTTGTTTGTTCTGTCTGTCTCTGTGTCGCCCTGTGACAGACTGGCGACCTGTCCAGGGTTTACCTTGCCTCTCGCCCATTGAAATGCTGGAGATAGGCACCGGCAACCCCCGTGACCCCATGAGTGATAAAGCGAGTAAGAAAATGGATGGATGGATGGATGATTTTTTTTTGTGAGTTTATATCAATATAAAGATTACTGTTAGATGGGCAGATGATATTGCATCATATTGATCGCATCAATTGGAAATCAAAATAGACTATGTTATGTCAACAACTATTGTATCGTTGTCCCAACCCCCCCCCCCCCCCCCCCCCCGATATAACAGTGTACCGTGATAAAGCTTATGAATTTCACCCTTACTAATTTATGGCATCATCTTTGAGCAGATATGTTCTTTTAGGTTCGTCATGCTGCCCATGAAGTTTAAAGAGGGCCTAAGGCTTTCCATAAATTCATGCATTATTGTAAAATAATACGAGGTTGCTATCAAATATAACACTCTTCATTTCTGAAAATTGCACAAAGATCAAAATTGCTTGAATTGTTTAGGAAATAAATAATACTTCAATATGACAAACATGTACAGAGACATCTATCTATTTTTGTGCAGGCAGGGAAGTAAAATGTGGCGCATCAGTGGCGATAAAAGGCGTGAAGATTAGCTACCGCGTCAGTCAAGGCAAATATAGGGCAGGTAATAAAATGATCTTACTCTTTCAGGTCTATCTCTTTGTTGTCCTCCAGCTCGTGTCCAAAGAAAACAATCCTCTTCCAGCCATGGTCCGTCTTCGTCCAGCTCCATCCAGGTGACCTCCAGTCTTTGCCTAAGAAAGGCATATTAACTGGGGAAGGAAGGCCTGTGGGCAGGAAAAAGCTGCAGCCACGGCGAACACCTAGGGGATTAACGAGAAAATTAAAGGATAGTGTGATTGCTATTTACAGTGTTTAGCACAATGATATCCACATTCTACCAAGAGCCATAATCGACAAGTCTAAGTACCCCCACTCTATTTATAGGGATCTTTTCATTGTAGCAGCATTTATTGGGTTCAGAACCTCTGAAGACTAACAGGTTTTCTTCTAGGATTATCCTGTATTTAACTCCAACAAACCTCCCCTCAACACTGACCAGCTAACCCTGACCAAACTTTAAAAAAAAAAATGCATCCAGACAGCACAATACTCCTACCACCATGCTGCACTGTGTGAACAGTGTGTTCATGATGATGCTTTTGTCACCCCCCAAGCAAAAGAGTTTTCACAAAAGCCAAAGCGTTCAGATTTGGTTAATTTGACTGTAGCAGCAAAGATGTAAAATTACTGACTCATGCAAAATACCTTTACATGTTTATTTGGACCTCAGCTGCAAATTTGCATTTGAACTGTTGTATTTTTGTATTTCCCCTATCATTTTCTAAACTGTTAAATGTATACTTCTTTTCAATAAAGTTACAGATGAAAGAAACATGCTTAAAAGGGGTATGTCACACTTTTCATATTATTATTTTTTTTTCAAAATATGGAAAAGTCATAAGTATCCTTTTCTGATCACTCCCACAATTTTTGCACGACTTTCCACTGGCTTATAACATTAATAAAGCAATGAAATAATTTAAGGCTTGAAGTGAAAAAATGTCACATTTGTTACAATAGAAAATAAAATGAGGATCCTTCATAGGAAAATATTAAATTTGTCATTTCTTTAGATCATTACATTTGATTATTGGCCAGTTTCATTAACAAAGGAGTTTTTACCAAACCTGAACTAAATATGATTTATTAATAGATCTGATTTGGTCGAATTTAAAATGCAATGCTAACCTTTAGTATTTAGAATTGAACAGAGGAAAACAGCCTTTGATGGCATCCACGCTCACTTTTAAGGCTGCAAGTACACTAAGCCAGATAACGAGAGGGCCAATGGACTGTAAAGCCTAATCATGAGCTTATTCTTATCGATTTTCAGGTTTAACATTGGAAATATGCCAAAGCAGAAGCAATTTCCAAAAGCCTATATCTAAATGTGCGTGACGCATTTTTTTTCGGTGTTGTGCCTTTGCATAGTGATAGCAGCAGTAAAGGTAGCCTCCGCCGCTTCAACGATTAACGTTAAAAAAACCATGAAAAAACAGTTGTCACTCGGTTTAACGTGCTTATATAGAGATGAGAAAAAATAAGTAATATAAATAGCTACATTACTGAAGTGTGGGTTTCCAAGAAAAATACATGCAAACCTTAATATCCAAGGAGCTGCTTTGTGGCTGGTCTCTTTTTCTCTGCTCTCCTTCCTGCTGTTGGAAATATTGACGGAAGTAAACACAGCGTAGAAACCGAGGATTCGTTCACGCCCACTGCTGCTTTCCTATTGGCCAAAGTGTTCGTATTTACTCTGTTGCTACCCGGAGCAACGCATCTGATTGGATAATCGGAGCTGTCAGTTAATCTCGTCTGTTTTGCTGGGGCTTTTCGCCTACACGTGATTGAGGACTGCGCACATGCACTTGTGTTTTTATTTTGCAGATGGGGGGGATGGGAACACGATCACTGGACTACTAAAGGATGGGCAACATCTGTGCAGCAATGTTTTGAAGCTTTAAAGTGCATTAGCATGTACATTTGTTTTGTTGTTTTCATTTAATGGGACGGGTTTGATTCTGCTGCTGTGCATGTTCCATGAATCAAATATCAAAACGGACTTTTAAGATAATATAGTGAATGCACATTCCTTTTTTCCCTGACAGACCATTGTTCTTGCACCTCTAATTTCTTTCAATTGTAATTAGTCAATAGATCTTCAGCACCACAGTAAATTATGTTATGTTTGCATTGTTGCAGTACCTTACAAAGGAATTCCCATCTCTTGAGATTATTTAAACATTTCCTTATGCTGCCACCAGAGACTTGAACATATTTTATGGGTTATGGGATAGATTGACCAACACAAAGTATAACTTTATGATGACGTGGAAAGAACTCAATACATGGCTTTCAATTATAATAATAAAAAAAAAATAATCTGAAGACAACTGCTGATCATTTGTTTTCACTTTCTTTTACTCTAATACCCCTAAATAAAAACAAAGAAATCCCAGCTAAACCAAATGCCATCAGAAGTGTACAATTTCTTATATTAAATAAAGCGATTCTGTGAACACCTCTGAGGTTAGTTACAGAACACCAGTAAACAAACACCATCATGAAGACCAAAGAATTCTACTGCAAGGCCACAAATTAAGTGGTGTAGAAGTTCAAAGAAGGATTATTTTATAAAACATGAATATCTGACAAAGCACTTCTCAACCTATGATCTGAAAATGAAAAGAAATGTAAACCTACCCAGACTGGGCCCTGCACCTAAACTGACAGAGAACAAAAATCAGAAAAGAAGGCAAGATGTTAAGTCTGGAGGATCTGCATAGATTCACATCTTTCAGAGGGGAGCTGTTTGTTGTGTGAGCCACAAAACAACCTTTATGGAAGAGTAGCAAGAAGAAAGCCACAAAAAGTCCCACTTGAAGTTTGTTACAAGCCATTAAGAAGACAAAGCACTTATGTGGGAGTAGTTGCTCTTGTACAAAGAGCTCAAAACTACTTTTTGGCCTACTTTAATACTATGTGTAAATGACAACGAATGACTGCACATCACTTGCTATTTTTGAAACATGGCAATGGCAGTATCATGCTGAGGGGATTGATTTCATTAGGAGCGTGTCTTGTCAGAATTAATTGTAAAATTGATAGATACAGGACAATCCAGGAAGAATGTGATGCTCTGTATTTTTCATTTTTCATTTGAATATTTAACAGCTATGTTGGTAGATTTTTCTTCCTTAATAATTGAGAATCTTTTCAGTGTTTTAGCTTTTCTATGTCTGAAAACAGATCATTCTCTCTTACTATTTATAGCATCACTTTTGTGCGTGGATCTACAGGTCAAATTCTGTTCCACGATATAAGTTTAAATATTACATATTGATACAGACATAGATATATTTCATGTTTTAAACACTTTCATCCAGTTATCTCCTGCATTTATCTAAGAAAATGGTAATCAATGTTCATTTGACAAAGATAGAATTTAAATAATACATTTCTGTACACCACTGTAAAATACAGGCACTTTCCCAATCAAACCAATAATTGAAAATGTATGTTTGAATTTGCACAAAAACCTTCAAATTCTTCTTTTTTTTAATTAAAATTTCAATAAACCTAACAACAATGACTGTACTGCAATTAGTATGAAAAACTGTTATGGTCTTAATATAGGTGCTTTCACAAGAAAACTGTTACAATACAATAAACCAAACTGTTTTATAATATTTAAAAGTGTGATTTTTGAATGTTTGACACAAAATAGTGTGGTGAGAGAGGGCATAAAAAGCAGGAACTCCTTACTTAATAATTTTCTTTAAAAAAAACTTGCAATATATTCAATCTTTTCCAAAGTTGTACGTTTGTTAGACTTATAGTCTAGTTTACATGAATTTGAATCAAGTCCAGGTCTAAAACATAACCTTGTCTGTACATACAATAAATATTTCTAAATGACATTTATCTGACAAGGTTTGAATGAAACACAGAAAAACATCAAACATCAAAACAGGAACAAAAAATATAAATTTCTTAGTAACTTTTGATAGATTTTGATGTACATTATGAAGCATTCGAGTCTGTCCTTGTCCTCTTCGCAAAGTGCCTTCATGAGTTTCATTGTGGTCGAACATTCCAGAAATCCATTTGCACCTACGGATGCCACGCTCTGCTGCAGAAGTTTATAAAACAGCACCTTTGAATAAAGAATTGTATTTGAATCATGAAAATCAAGAGAGGGGAAAAAACACGTAAAATACAAATCGATCTTCATGCCTTATGTGGTGTAACCAGAGGCATGTGGGTCAGAAATCCTGCTTTCAAGACAGCAAATTTCCTCTTCCTTAAATAACACTTTGCAGCAACATAGCAAAAAAAAAAGGGACTGACATGTTTGAATTTAGTCTTGATAGATTTTGCAAAAATGTAATAAAGTAACTTTTAAGCTGGCTGCCAACAGGACAACTTTTTCTTTTTGCGTGATTAGGGCATATCTTTTACCATGAATTGCACAAAAAATTTTAATTAAGTAATTATTTGCTTTGTTTGAATGGTACACAGTCTGGATTAAAAGATTAAGAAATAGTGGTTTAACTATGATTTGGGTTAGGATTAAGGACACATTGGAGTCAGAACGCAGGAACAGGCAACATGCCCCTGAGGTATTAATGGATCGCTTTTAAAACCAACTTTAAAACCTGGCAACCTTATGGCTAAATTATGACACAACTTTAGACGTTAGTGAAAGGTATTTTTACAACTGATAAATGTTTTCACCTACTCTGATGCAAACCATGGAACTAGTTTCTGTCTTTCAAAATCTAAATAACAATAAAACAGTAGGTGTTAACGTGGCCTAAGCTCTGTACTCAACCAGTTGTATTTTTCCTTTTACACTCGCTAAGGGTAAAACAAGCTGGATAGAAACTTGGCAGCGAGAGAGAAAATGGGGGAATGTGTTGAGGAGACAAAGGAGGGGAAGACTGGGAGGTAAGTAGGGATACAGTTTCAACGGGTCACTGGACATAAACCCATCAGATTACCAGCGGCATTCCTCTCACACATCTAAGGGACCAGTTGATGGCTTGGCTAAGGAAATTATAAAATTTTTCCTGCATTTTAGCTCACTTAGACTCAAATTAAATAATCTAACTTGTTTTATCACTGTCACTTGACCACGCTAACATATAAGGAGCCAGTTTGTCACGCAGACTGACTGTCCCTTTATTTGAACAACACTGTTTGTCTTTTGTCTGAGTCTCTGTGTTGAACTGCATACCTTTCACCTGGGAAAATGAAGAGTGCACTCATCAGACTATGAGGCTTAAAGGCACACTACGTAAACTGTAACCTGAGCCCCTTTCATGTTTAAGGTGATTGGAATGTTCAGAATTTATGAACATCCCCCCCAGAAATGGTTCTGGCAAAAATCCCAAATCTGAGAGCTTTTAGCCTTTCACCCTGATACAATTACCATTTCCCAACACCATTAGTTATAGCAGACAATGCAGGAAAATCCAACTTGTTTTAATTATAAATTACATTGCAGTACTTTAAATACATACTAAAATGTATAATTACTACCATTTGCAAGGATTTTACAGATATCTTTAAGCATTTATAAATTTAATACAAAATTATGAGGAGATACAATCTAATAGCTGTTAAAAGTAACCGAGCTAAGATTAGGGGACTTTTAGCCTGTTACATTTTCATAGCTTTCAGCCACAAACGTTCTTTGTAAGGCACAATGAAAAATGCAGTTCCGCTGCTCTTAAATAAAACCGACATTGGTTTGCAAAAATATCAACAGAAGTGATCTTTTATGAAAGCGAAAATATTTGTAAACAGCTGCAGCAACTCATTATTTAAAGGAGCAATAACTAAGATAGTTACTGTAAACGCAACGTAAATCATTCTCATTTGTCACCTGGGATGTAAGTAACATTCCCTATAAATAATTTGTCCTCTCCATCAACAATGTCTCAAGGTGCGTTCACACCGAACATGAATGTGGTAGCCCGAGCGACAGATTTACATGATACCCCTATGTACAGGAGAAACACAGGAGTGATGCAACGCAAAGCCAGGCCACAGAAACAATTCTAGCGACGCATTTTGGCGATTATAGCGAAGTCAGGGCGACACGACACTTTCAATGGATGCGAAGTGACAGTGGCTGGAGTTGAAAAATCTCAACTTTTGTGTCTTGTCACGCCGCAACAACCAACCAGGAACTGGATGTGGTTGTGACGTGGAGTGAAGGACTGCGACGGAGATGAAGCTGTTTTCTGCGGTTGACCTGAGTTGTATGACTCAAACAGTTATTACTACTGTGACAAGTCCAGAAAAAGTACGTGGGAGACTGGAGACGGCTGCGCCAGCACACAAAGATGACGACATTGTGGCACCATTTGCGTTCGGTGTGAACGCACCTTTAGTCATGTTTTTCCCCTTTCAAACCTAGAGGTACGGTCCGGAACTACTTCGGTGCAGTGTAACCCATGTTTACTTCCTGGTTCCTGAGCCAATCATATGAGAGTTCCCAGGGTTCCCAAAATAGAGCGCATCATTTGGTATTTTATCTTGACAAAAGAGCAGCAGCTTGCAAACATGGAAGTCAGTAAGAGAAGCGGACCAGAAATAGAACAGAATACATCATATACCTGTCCTGTGGAAGTAAAAATTTAATGTTTCACACCACCAACGGATCGTTAAGAAATGGCTTTTCACCATGTACGGCTTCTGTGTTTGTACATTGTTCCAATTTGCAATACTAGGTATCAGTATTACCAGTTGCTCCTTTAATCCCACAGATCTTAGTCAGTTGTGCTTAAGACTGTTCCAACAGTCTTGACCCCTCAGTTGGGGATATTTATTATATGGTCAGAGGTTAATCAGTGTCATTTCAGTATCTGCCAAAAAAAAAAACAAACGTCTGTAGCTTTTATTGAGCAGTCAGTTAAGGTCCCGTAACGTTTTTCCAGTCTCCGAAGCATTTTTGCAACTATACAGCCATTTGATGATACGGGCATTGCGCTCGATAACCGATGTGCCTTGCCGTATTTTGTCGTGCAACTCGTCCTCAAGAAGCCCGTCGTTGTCACCGCTGTCCCTGGAGAAGCCATCGTCGGATGTGGAGAGGCTGACGCTCCTGATGTTTATTACGATGTCGTCAGAGCGCGCCGAGAAATTCTCCCTCCCCAAGGAGTCGATCACCTCGCCGTCCAGGCCGCAGAACTTGAAAAATGCATCAAAGTCTGCAAAGTTTTTGGAGTATCTGGAGCTGATATCTGAGTGGGAGCGACCCACTCCCTTGCCGGACCTCCTTTCAATCTCAGGAACTGCAAGACCACCAGCTGCTGACTTGTCACTGCTTTCTTCTGCTGCTCCATTAGACCCGTCCTCTGGCTGAGAAATAACCACACGGAAGCTACATTCCTGTGCTTTCCCCGCCGGTGCGCTGATTTCTTCCTTGCTCTCCTCAAACACACATTCCCTGTCAGCAGCTTTAAGCAATCGAACAGGCCTATTCGCAGAACTGAGTGGCAGCTGTCTAGTTATGTGCCGCCTCTGCTCACTGACTCCTGACCCTCGGAGTAAGTCACACTTCTGCCTGTAAAGCAGAAGGGAGTCACGTCTTTTTTTAGTGCTGGATCGCAGTAGTTGCACCGGTAAAGAGAGCTCTGCAACACCTTTATGCAGAGACGGGTTACTGCCAGGGACAAGATTCCCGCTACGCGTTGAGCTTCGGTTGGAAGACCCGGTGCTACTCACAGATGCTGAACCGATACTGATCGCGGGCTCCTGGTGGGAGTTGACCACTTGCTGACTTTTGACGTACTTTGGTTTACTCGCGGCGAGTCTCATCACAGCACTCATGTGTCCTTTCGCCTCGCTCTCCAGTTCCATTTGCTTCCGAAGGTATTCGGGACCCTTCTCAAGGATTTTGGTGGTGTCACTATTTGTCTCCATTTTATTCTCGCAGATTGGTCCGTGGAGTCAGAAATCCCTTGCTTTACAGTCCAGAGTCACAGCTAGAGGATTCCATTCAAGCCCGCTCTTTGCCTGAGCATGAATCCCAACAGGAGGCTTCACCTCGTCTACTCAGACACACATGCCTTCACCCCACCCATCCTGCGCAGGAGTAGTTTTAACCAAACACAACCCTGTTCAAAGTACACCTGATACTGAGAACAATGAAAGCTGAAACCCCTGCAGACGTTTCCCCCCCCCCCCCACCTCCTCTTCAAGTAGTGATGCGTGTCTTTTAACCTGTTGCTCAACGCGACACATAAACTGGCTTAATTGGTCAGCAAACCAGTTTTCATCTGACATCACTTCCTTTTATCGCCCCTGGGAAACAAATAAACACCCCAGTTTACTGGGGGGGTTTACCTGGAAAACTGACTCGTTCATAAATAATGCTTATCCTTCCAGTAAAAATGTTGCGTAAAAAACACGTTACACATACTTGGGCATATGTGGCCATACGATGAGTAATGCAAGGAATAAAGGAATAAAGGAATAAAGGAAGGTAGATTGTGGTGAGCAGTGATCAGAATCAAAAAATTATTGGGCAATACTAGGAAGTGCATTTTTCTTAGGGTATTTGTTGAAAATGTTACAATTTTTCTTCTGAAATTCCCTGATGGGTAAAACGGTTGTAGATTTATTTTTGATACGTGACGTGAGGGCTTAGTTTCCTGGAATGAAAGAGACTCTCTTGCTGGACAACCCAAGTTGGAAATTTGCATCCCTTAAAACCTTTCAACATTTTGTCAAGTTACAACCACAAACTTTAGTGTAACACATAGTTACGAAGTGAAAGCCAAATGATAAATGCTTTAAATTATTTCTCCTCATTAAAATCTGAAAAGTGAGGTCTGCATTGTTATTCAGCCCCCTTTACTTTGATGCACACAAACACGATACTGAGCAACCAAATGTTGTCTGATGTCACCGGATTAGTCCACCTGTTCATTATTCAATCTCAGCCTTAATCAGGAAATTCTGTAAAGGCCTCAAATATTTGTTAACTGGAGCTATCCAGGTCCAATCTATGATTATTTTGGTATACAGTGTCAGATACATGTTTATACAGTGTTGAATATGACCCAGTTTTCCTGTTGAAGATAACCGTTCTGTGTTTCTTTCCACTCCCACTTTCCCTGCATTTTAGGCCAGATCTGTCACCTGATCTCCCCAGACTTCCTGCACAGCTATCTCGGTGTTCCTGATCAGTCTTCTTGTGGTTTTGCACATTTTACCACCAGGGGTGCACAAGCCGAGTAAAAGTGATGAGCTTTGTGGGAAAAAGGGAAACATAGGCTTCGGAAATAAAATCTGAGGCAATAAAATGTATCTAGTTTTATTTGGATAAGAAAGTAGGTTATTTTGTCAACATATGCTTCTTCTGTTTCAAGAGTTTGCAAAAGCCAGTGTTATTTCCAGGTGTACCTTTGAGGATAGGCCGGGTTTGTGCTGCTAGTCCCAGCCCTCCCCCCCATTTCTACTCTGCCCATTTTCTGACCCCGCCTGAATCCTGTTGCTGCTTGCCCCCTCTGCTTTGGATGCCTTTCTGTTCTTTGAAACATTCTGAGAAAATCGAATTTGATTCTAGTAAACTTAAAGTGCGCATTTCTGTGTCATGACTTTATTTATTTGCCAGGCTACTCTAAACCATTCTTTTCTTTTGGGAGAGCTCGAAGGTTTACTCAACAAAACAAGATATGCCCAGGGAAACATGAGTAACTGGGAACACATGGGTCCATCCTCTTTAATTGTACTGAAAACAACAGACAAAAGCCACTGCAACACATTTGCACTGTTCTGCTCCATGAAAAGGCATTTTCATGGCAATAATCAAATAAATAGTAGCACCTACAGTTAGCACTAGAGCTCTTCACAATTATTCCAGTGCTTTGCAAAAGTATTCCTACCCCTTAAACATTTTGATATTTTTTTATCACATTACAACCAACATCGTCAGTGTATTTTATTGGGATTTTTTTTAAATATAGAGAATCAAAAGTAGCACACAATTGTGAAAGGGAAAGAAAAAATACACAAGATTTTAAATCTTGAAATGTGCCTTACAAAGGCACATTTCAGTCCCCTTTGATCTCATACCCCTAAATTAAATCCCCATGTCAATTCACAGTACCAAAATAACCGTAATTGCCACATTACACACTCCAGCCATAACAACAGGTTATCCTTAAACAATGACCCTGAAATGGTCACCCAGCATCACAATGTTATTTGATACTCTCAGAAGAACTGTTTCACTGTAAAGAGATCTACAAAATCAGACAGAAAATGAGAATGCTGTGCAGATCAAGAGCAGCATGGTTGTCCCCAACCTTCTCTAAGAGCTTAGCAGTAACTGGAAGCTTGGAGATGGGTCTATAACTACCAAGGAGAGAAAGATTTGTCTTTTTTGAATGGCAGGAGTTAGGAACCCATGGTACTAGGCTTTTGGGTTTCTTATGTGTCTCTGACTTTTTAATTTTCTTGTAGTTTATATTCTTTAAGGGGTCGCCTTATTAGTTTATTTTTTGTATTTGTTTTTTTTTGTTTTTCTGTTCTTTGTACCCATTCATCTATCCATTTTTTTACTCGCTTTATCCCTCATGGGGTCACGAGGGGTGCTGGTGCCTATCTCCAGCATTTCAATGGGTGAGAGGTAAGGTACACCCTGGACAGGTCGCCAGTCTGTCGCAGGGCAACACAGAGACAAACAGGACAAACAACCATTCACGCACACACTCACACCTAAGGACAATTTAGAGAGACCAATTAACCTAACAGTCCAAAAACATGACTGTTCTTTGTATATTAGACATTATTTTGTTAGATCACTGTTAGAGTTTTGTCTTAGTTGGATAGTTTCATTGTATCGCTGTTCAACTCCATTTGTGTTGATTACCTCCCCTTCCTGAGTCTACCTGTGCCCCAGCTGCTCTTGATCAACCCTCCTACCTTCATTGTAATTCTCCACTTATCCTTCGGTATATATATGGTCATTAGTTCTCATTGTTCTTCACTGGATACTTCAGTTATACTGCGTCGTGCTCCATTCAACTACTATGCTCTCTGTTTCTCCATCACCTGTTTCTCTGCCTGTGCCCTATGCCTTGTTCTCTTTGTGCTTCACCATTTTGCAAGTTTCTGTTTTTATTACCTCGAAACTCTATGCCAGTCTATTGCTTCATCCGAATATGTCTTTTGGGTAAGGATTCTTTAGCTAAAGCGGAAATGTGTCAGCAGTCGCAGTAATAAGTGCTTTCCGAATGGTGCAGTCAGTAAGGAAGGAGGTAGGAAAAAGGAGCCATGTATGCTTCCTCTCATAGCTACTTTAACCTTGCAATGTCCCTTACCAGTGCTAAGGAGCTATGAGGAATCCCATGATCCTTTGCATGACATGACGCATAAGCACAGCCCACCTCACAGAAATGAACAAAAATGTCCAGAGAGAAGAGCGCGCATACTTTGTTGTTCATTTTCGGAAAGGCTGTAGGCCCGGATTTGACTACAATCATCCGTGTGTGTTTCAGTGACGTAATGACGGCGGAGTCGTCCTTTTAGGAAAGGAGCTTTGGACTGCTTTTAGGACTTAGTTTTAGGATATAGTAGCCGTGGTGCAGCACAAGTAAAGATGTCACTAATATAACTTAGTGTTACCTCTCCACTTACAAAAAGCGGGTTAGAAAAAAGATCTAGCCCTTGCTTCCTTAAAGGACCCTAAAAGATAACTCTAGTGTAACATGTGTACTTGTAAATGAGTTTTCTTCCACAGATGTTAGATTTTTCAACGGTAACACTCAAAACAGTGTATATCATAATTAACCCCACGGAGAGGACTGTGAAAAATGTTTTATATGTTTTGTATGATTTGTATTTGTACTGTACAAATGTGGTATTTATTGATGAAAAAGATCCAGAAATTTCATCTGCAGTTTCTCTAAAGTCTTGAGGAAAATCCTCCTTCTTGGCACATGTGCAACACCCTATTTGTAAAACATCCCCACTGTGAAACGTGGTGGTGGATAACCCTGCACAGATAAGCGTGTATAGACAATGGATTGATGTCATTCAGCTTTACCACACTACTTTATTTTGTCTCTCTCACAAAAATGTTGTTAAAAAAGCATTTAAATAAGTACAGTGCTATTTATATAGCTCAGATCAAGATAAAAATCACAAAGTGGAAACGTAAACCACTGATTTAATTTTTTGCTATTGCAGTGAATATTCAACTAAAAACCTCAAGTCACAGTTGCTCTCAATTTGCTCCACCCAGGTAAACGGGTGTTAAAGTAGAAATTTAAATAAATGTCTCCCAGCTGACTGTGAAATACATCAAATCGCCAGCATTGCCTGTTCAGAAGACAGAGGGCAGCACTGGAATGGATAGTCTGAAGGTCAGGCTGAAGCTTAGCAAGCCATAGATAATTCTCATGTGCTTTTTCCCAGCCCCTTAACATCATCTCTTGCCGCATTGATTCATTTAAAAAGAAGACATTACTGACCTCCTGCTGCACGTTTAATTGAACAAAAGAAAACAAAGACCAAAATCAAATAATTATAAAACCACTTTTTGTTGTTTGTACATAATTTTCGTACCACATCTGTGTTTATGTGTTGATTACATTTATTCAGGCGCATGATTTCTTTTGATTGGCTTCCCTCTAACAGACCGGGCGGTTCTCTTGGGGAATCAGCTGGGTTTACTTGTACTTCCAGTCTTCTTGACCTCCATGCTGAATTAATAATGATAGCCCTCAGATAAATTCCCAGATTTTCAGATCAAAAGGCATGCAGAGTGTGTCATGATGATTAATGGTTGTTTGCAGGGATGATAAGCATTTAATTTTTTTTTAGGACCGGTCTGGGAATCTAAAGCAGACATGCATGCTGTTACATAAATAAAAATGGTTGAAATGTCTCAAAAATGTTTTTGTAAGTTTCTTGTTTGTAAAAGAACACAATGAATGGTATTCAGGTTGGAATGTTGTAGCTTGCATGACTTTAATGTATTAGTTTAAGCAAAAGTACAAATGAAACAAGTCCGTTTATTCACCATAGCATCTTATGTTGGAAGAAAATTTGAAATAAAGATTAAATAACTACATTGGAGGTTTTTGCATGCGTTGTTTTCTCTTTTTTCCCACATTTATTTTCATCCTTCTAAGCAGGGCTCATCTTTAGGCGATGCTGCACATCAAACTCCACACTGAAACAATGATTGCAGAAACAGTAAATTGTATTTAATTAAAATGAAAAATGTTACTTTTATAATTTATATACTTGTCCAGGATAATTATCAAGGATACCAACAAGAGGTGTTCTGCTTGGGACTTTCTGTCTCTGAGTCATTTTACAGAAAGTACATCACATTGCCAAAGTATTCATTTACCTGTCATACTTTTTCACATACTATCATGATACAACAATAATACCTGGATTTTATGTGATGGACCAAGGAAACTAATATATTACTTTCTTGTTTCTTTGAATCTTGTAAATATTCAACCTTTTTATTCTATTACCACCACTGGTAATTTAATTCCAGAGCAACAAGCCCATCCTTCAAAAGTAGTGGGATTATATAGAGATGGCTGCCTACCTGACGGGTTTAGTTAGCAGAGCAGCCAAATGGCTTTTATAACTCATCTTGAAGAAGTGAGTAAGCAGATGTGTCCCCACATTTTTTCTTTCCCTCTACTTTCTTTTTCTTATTTTTTTTGATTGCCTTGATTCCCTTTTTCCTGACTTTCTAACTCAGTTGAAGACTGTGTGAAGGTGTGGAATAAATCCCATTAAATGTTCATTTCTGTCAAAGGAAATGTCAACATATTGACATCTATGTTTTTTGCTGTTGTTATTCTTACAAAAATAACGTGATTTAATTACAGGTAAACAACACCGGAAAATAAAAACTGTTTTACTTGCTGGACTACATGAACAAAAATGTGTTTTAGGATAGCCAGCCCTCTCAAGCCAGCCTTACCATCTTTGGTGGAAATTATTTCAGTCACTTTCAGCAGCGAGATGTTTGAGGGCTTTTTGCACCCACACACAGCCCATTTCACATCATTCTCAAAAGGATTAAGATCTGGGTTTGACTCAGCCTAGGATTTACCATCTCTTAACTCTCAGCCAGGCCTTGGTGGGAATATTAGTACGTGTTGGGTCATTGTCACGTTGCAGGGTCCAGTTCTGCTTTTGTTTTAATGTTCCGCTGATTGTTCTCACATTTTCCTTAAGGACGCTATAGAGTTTATGGTGGGTTCCATGCTGGGGAGTTGGCCCCATCGTGCAATGGACCCTGATTAACTGGGTGTTTTTAATGACTTGTTTTATTCAAATATGATTACACTGACTATCTTAGGTGGTCTTTCTCAGATTCTCTTTTCCGTCTTTCCAATAAAAGGGGAAACACTATAAAACAAATCACTTTCTGAACAGGGTCAAAATGTGTCACAAAGACAGATGCAAAGCATCACAATTAAAACCGCCTTTTCCCCTCACGGGTGCAACTTTCCACATGTTTTGCAGACTCCTTTGTCTTACATTAATGAAGTTTCAGAGTTGAAACTACCCGCAGAAGCCATGTTTACTCGTCTGAGAAAACTGTCAAATCTGTTTCTTGTTAGAAAAGCTCTGTGTGGGAAAGAAAGAAACAAACATGTACATTGTTACCGTTTAGCCACTTTTCCCCTGAGCCCTTTTTGCTGAATTTTAATTCTAATCTTACACAGCTAGCATGAAAAACACATTTTACTCTTTAATATGACACAACGTCACCCGGTAATTGCTTTCTCATTGAGTCATTCACAACAATTACCCACCGCCCCTGAGACCTGAACGAAACGGGTGCACTCAATTAAATAAGGCTTGCAAATTATTAGATGTAATTGCTGCGTCCATCGCTTTGCCCGCAGTTATTGTTTAAGTATGTAAAGTAACAGATAATTAGTAATTATGCATTCATAATTACCAGGAATATCAGCTCACTTTCCAATCAGTGGGTCGTAGTCTATTTATCTGAGACTCATCTTACTGTATTTTAGAAAATAAATGTTTTTTATTCAGGGAATCCAACCCTCTTTATGTTCCTCCAGATTGGCTTGAACAAGCTCCAGCCGCAAGGACACACCTGCCAATCTCCCCCTGCAACCGTCGATAGTAAGGCAGCCACACTTAAGTCCCAGGGATATAACAAGGAATTCAAAATTCAATACATAGACAGGAGTCCTGTTTGTTATTACTGGTATGAGGGAAGTGCTTTTCTTTCTTTCTTCATTTTCATTTTTAACATCAAGGTGGCTCATTGTGTTTGTCCATAAGAGGCTTTATCTACTTTTCTATATTAGTTTGACAAGCCTCTAGTACAAATGGATGCTCAGTCAAAGAGGTTGTAGAGGGAAAACATTCTGTTTTCTGCCAAGTTTTCAGCTATGAACATTACTTTACCATAGTCACTTTTCACTTTAACATGCTTGATCTTTATAATTGTACTCTGACACTTTTCATGGTTTGAAGGAAACAGGGCATACAGCAAGTAATCAATATGCCTAAATTTACATCTAAATCATACATGTCTGCAGATAGATGTAAAAGGGTAAATAATATTGACGCTTTCTGTAGCCAAATTGTAGCCTAAAATTAAATAAAGTCAAGTATGCTGTTCTGTGCAGTGGAAGTGTGGTGTGTATTCTCAACTCTCTCCAGCAGGGCGCGACAGGGGGATGGCAGCTGCAGGTGTTTCTCAGCTACACCAATCAGAAGGAGCATTTAAGGTAACTGGAGATGGATGGAAGGTGCCAGACTAGAGCATCAGCTCACTCAGAGTGGTACCTAACCAGACCCGAGCTCCAAGTTGTTCCATGGTTCCTAGTTATCCTCTGCTAATACTCCTTGTTCTCTCTCTCAGGTACGCCATGCTGAAACCTGGCATCCAGTACTCCTGCAGAGGATCACTCTCACAAGAATCACTTCTCCTGGCACTCCAGTCAAACGCTGCTCCTCTGGCCGCGCTGGCGTCCTCCGCTACTATCACCATCAGGCCTGTCAGGAGCCCAGCTGAGGTGGTCTGGGAATCAGATAAGGATAGAGGCTTTAGAAGCAAGTCACACTGGAAGAGCATCCGAGATCAGACCCAGAAGTTGCTACAAGGACTGTAGAGGGTCTCTGGTTTGGGATTGTTGCTGTGGAACGGGATGTCAGGGTTTCCCCCTCCTGTAATTTGTATCCCTTCTGACAGGATCTAAGACTGGAGGAAAGCGTTGACTATATGGATGGATCGATTGGATAGAAAAGTTTAAATATGTGATGATTTATTTCTGTTGATCTTGTTTGTTAATGGTTGTGCACAAGATCTAGCGCAAATACTTTTTATCCAAGAGAATAAATACTTAAAACCATCCGTCCGTCCGTCTTCTTCCGCTTATCCGGGGTCGGGTAATTACTACATGAACAAAAACCATCTGACCATCCATTTTCCGTGCTTCTTTCGGGATCATGGAAGGGGGACTGGTAAGGCAAGGCAAGTTTATTTATGTTGCACTTTTCAGTAACAAGACGATTCAAAGTGTTGTGCCTGGTGACTCGCTCAAGTAGTTCAGTGAGTGAGAGGCATGGCACACACAACCATGCATGTACACACTAACGCTTACAATTATAAGTAACCTATTAACCACAAATGCATGCTATTGATTGGTGAGAGGAAGCCAGAGTACACAGAGCAAGATCATGTACGCAGGGGGAGAACATGCCAACTCCAAACAGAAGGCACCCAGCTTGGATATGAACTCAGGGTCCTCTTGCTACAAGGCCACAATGCTAAAATTGCTCATTTGGATGCACATCTGCTGCTGATTTGTGTCTATATAGAACTGCACCAGTAAAATACCAAAAGACCAAACTTTTCCAGAGTTCAGTCACTAATAGAGGAGCTTGTAAATGTTATTTGAATGGTTCTTTGGGGTTTTGAAACTACACCATTGATAAATCTTGTGGTTGAAGTCTGGACTGAACAATATATACATGGTTCCTAAACTTTAATACATTTACCGCCTCGTCTTATTAAAACTAGCAGTTTTTGTTTATGATAAACAGTGACATGTACACTTTGTACTAGACCAAGTGCAAAGTTGTTATTACTCTAATGAGCAAAGTATTTGTCGAAAATATGTTGATATTTAAAATATACGTTAATATTACATTTAATATAATTTACGTTCTGGGAAAGTATAGTTTTTTTTTTACCTGAGAATGTATTATTATTATTTTTTCCTTTTTTTTCTTTCTTTTTTCCATTTTTTTCCTTTTTTTCCCCTTTTTGAGAATGTATTATTAAATAGAAGAGAGGCACATACACTGCTATGAAAAAGTGAATTAAATTACACTTTAATTAAAATGAATTAATTTAAGTGTGTTTGCTCAGCAAAACCTGTTAAGAAAAAAAATATTCCAACAAGCTTGATGCTGAAATAGCCTTCAGCAAATTTTCATAACCTTGATTTGATAGTTTAACCGGCGACTCTTATTAGCTGAGACTGGAAGCTTTGACATTAAAATTAATGAGGTGATTTTCTGTGAATCTGTTTTTCTTATGGAGGAAAGGCTCTTTTCCCGGTGGTACAGAATAAAGAATGACTGAAGCGTTATGCCATGCAGTCGGCTGATGTTTCATAACATTCTTTCCATTCTTCATTGAAACAACAGAAAGCTTCCAGCATATGGAAGAAATCTATCGTTGTGCCAGTGGCAAAGGTTAAATCTCCTAAAGCAATGCATAAGAGCCTCCCTATGGCTCTGACATCCCTGGTTACAGAACCATAGAAAATAATATCAAATCTGATATTTAACACATACTGAATGACATGTTGGAGCTCTTACAGTTTGCCTTAAGGCAAAAGAGCAAAGAGAAAGACTTCACAGCAACCCGGTTAAATTTTGCATCAAGGCATTTCAAGGGAACAAAGGAGCTTACACGTTTTAGTTTTTATTTAAAAAAAATGCATTTATTTAAACTCAGAAGCATGCTACCTTGGCCTAGATCTAACTGTACAAAAAAAACTTCAATAGTTTGTGATTCACTGACAAAATATGAGCTCTTTTAAAGCCCAGGGGCTGTGTGCTTCGCTACCATCAAGACGCTCTGACTGCCGTTGATCTTCCGCTCACTGCTTAGCTTAAACCCGGTTTGGAGTATGGATCCCTGACTGCACGCTCTCTAAGGCTGGCTTTCCAGACGTTTTGAGCAGACCGCCAGGGGTAAAAGAGAGGAAGTGGAATCTACTTTCATATAAACGAATGTTGGTTTTCTGATCTTAAGCACTTTGTATTGTCTTGTACTGAATTGTGCTATATAAATAAATTTGCCATTTGCCATTTCGCCATTTGATGTCACAGTGTTACAGAAGACATGCAAACCTGATCTAATCTCTTATCATTGTTCTGGGAGATTTTAACAGCACAAACCTTTTGAATGAGCTTCTAAAATACAGACAGCATCAAAAGCGTCCCACCAGGAATAATAATAATTATAATAATTATAAAAACAGATACCTGTTACATAGCTTTAAAAGATGCACAGACTTACTGCACTGTTCCCTGTGCAAATCTAACGATGATGTTTATGTCTCCACATCCTAATTCCTGACCTGCGTGGTCTTCATGATCTTCATGTGAAAGCTGTGTAATTATCTGTCAAAAAAACCTCAAGATTTGGATTAGAGTTTACCATGCATTCATTTTCCAACTTAGCATTTGTTGGGTCTTCCACTAAAAACGCTTTGAAAATTCAATGTCTACAAGGGCCAGTAGTTAAGTTATTTTTTGCCAGGTTTGCGATGTTTTGTTCCGGACCAAAACACAGACAAGAGCTGGGAATCCTCATGTTGAATAGTGAGTGATTTCTTTAAATAAATAAAGCTTACAAAATGGACGGGATTACAGGAACCAGGAACACGGCTTAGATGAGACCAACACAGGGTAGAATGAAGGAGGACCAGACGATGAGCATGACTAGACAGGTGGACTATATAGTGGAGAATTTGGAAGAAACAGCAGGTGAAGAAAGTTGCACAGGTGAGAGGAGTAAGCCGCAGGAGAGGAAGGGCAATGAACTAGCAGGGGCAGAGGGAGAACTGAATCTAACAGGGAAACGTGAAGAATGGGCACATGAGGGGATAACCTAACTTAACTAAGGACAGGCAGGCAGAGAATAAAGAACAGAACTACTAAAATCATAATAAACAGAAGCTGACTAAGACAAGAACCAAATCTAACAGATGCAAAAATAAACTATCAAAATAATAGAGAACAGAAAACTAAGTAGTGCCAGTAATCTGCAGATAACTAACAGTACTGAAAAAGTACAAAACAGACTGCAGGATCCCCAGGGAGCTTCAAGAAGTAATCAACCCCCTGGGGATCCTGACAATTTTGTCGTTTCTCATTGAGAAAATGTAGCCTTTTTTTAGGAACACAGGAAATTGTTGCTACTCATTTCCATCGCAAAGAAAGAAATTACCCTTGCTCATCTCACAAACCTGCTCTCTTCCTCCAGTCTATTCAGCCACGACCCCCTGCTGTGCGCAGCCTGCTCTCAGCCCAGACTGTTATCTGCTCCGTTCTGGCCTGTTGCCTCCCAGCATCAAGTTTTTGTTCAGTTTTTCTTTTAATAAACTTTTTAAGCACAACACTGCGTTTTGGCTAAAATTTTGGGTTCTCAGTCTAAGCATTACAGTTGGAAACTAGTGTTGCTGTTTGACTGGTGACAAGGCCAATAAAACTTCTGTGTTTTGGTGGTGTGTGTTCTCACTCCAGGACACAAAATGAAAGAAACACAAAGGAAGAGGGGTGTGAGCGTACTAAACTTGAAAGGAGCTTTCACATTAGTCATAATAAGGACAAAACCCCCAAGCATTTAATCCAAAGAATATTGACAGCTGCGATACAGATTTGCATAACTTTAAAAATTATTACAAATTTATGAAAATTACAGATATTGTCTGGATAAAAAATATGGAGATCTCAGATCCCAGGGAATGCAAGCAGTATAAGTTTTGTAACACTAGCAAAACTTTTGAAAGAAAACGGGAGAATGAGCTGAAAACTTTCATACTTAAGAATAAAACAACAAGATTTTCTCTCTCTGAAAGGAGAGATATCATTAACAAGAAAGAAATACATTTTCAAACAAATACAAGCCCTAACCATTAGTCTGTAAGTGTTCTGACTTACATCCGTATATATGTAAGTAACAACATGCATGCAACATACACCAACACACTTATAAAAAAAACATCAGTGTATACCATACCATACCAATTTTATTTATAAAGCACTTTAAACACCTACAGGACCAAAGTGCTATACACAAGCATAATATACAAAATGATCAATCATAAAGCAATAAGCCAAATTGTATATAAAAGTACCAATAAAATTAAAGAAAGTAAAATACAGTAAGACAAGGTCAACATCACATATTGTGTCAAAAGCCAAGGAAAAGAGATGGGTCTTTTCCTTGGCTCAGACAGGTAGTGCGGGGTAAGGCCATTAAGAGCTTTAAAAGCAAATAAAATGATTCCTAAAATGTACTGGCAGCCAGTGCAGAGGATCTAAAACAGGGGAAACATGCTCACATTTTCTTGTACCTTTTAAGTGACGCACAGCAGCATTCTGCACCCTCTGAAGCTGGGAAATGCATGAATCACTGACTCCCTTATAGAGTGCATAACAGTAATCTAGCCAAGTGGTTACAAAAGCATGGATTGCTGTTTCAAAATGCTGATTACAAAGGATAGGCTTTACTTTCGCAAGCTTCCTCAAGTAGAAAAAGATGGATTTTATAACAGCTCTATTGTGGGTTTCCAACTTAAGTCCAGCATCCATTTTTAACCCTCAAATTGTAACAATAGGCCTGACGTACTTATATTAAACGAAATGTGCAACTGAGTAGGTGACCCAAAGTGTACAAATATGCATGTATAATTGTGGATAAAATAGAGCAGCAGACTATCTACAAAAATGGGGGAAATGCAATTAACAGCAGTGATATAAACAACTTAATGAGTTTGTTGGGAGCATTGATGGTTATAAAGTCTAACAGTTGCTGAGAAGAAGGAGCTGCAATAACACTCCTTTGTACATTTAGGATGCAGCAGTCTTTCACTGAAGGAGCTCTCCAGCTCTGCAACAGCTTCATGCATGGACTGGGAGACGCTGTCCAACAGTTATGTTATTTTTGCTGGGGTTCTTCTGTCATCCACCACCTGCACTGGGTCGATGGGGGAACCATTGAACAGAGCTGGCCTTCCTGATAAGCTTAAATATTTAAGCCCTTACTCTCAGCTGTAGACATGCTGCTGCTCCAGCAAACTACACCACAGAACTGAAAGCTGAGAAGTGTGAAGTTCTGGAAAGAAATGTAGGGACTCAAGCTGACCGAGAACACTTCTGCCCACAAACTAAGAAAGTAGAGAACATCACCCCAGTTCTAAAGTCCTCACACTGACTCCCTGTGTCTCAGAGAACAGACTTTAAAATACTTCTGTTAGACTATAAATCACTGAATGGCTTAACGCCTTAACATCACAGACTCTGCGTATCAACCATCCAGCCCACTCAGGTCCTCTAGCTCAGTCTACTGTGCATATCCAGAACCAGACATGGTGAAACAGCATTTAGTTCGTATGCTCCACTTATCTGGAACAAACTACCAGAAGACTGTAAAAGTGCTGAAACCCCGAGTTCCTTTAAATCAAGATTTTAGTCCAACTTGTCTTATATCTTCACCAGCTGCTACTATTACACTGCAGTGTACTTTCTTCTGCAATCTTTCTTTTCTTTGTTCAGTTCATGAACAGCACGTTGAATTGTCTTGTTACTGAAATGTGTTATACAAATAAACTTGCCTTGCTTTGCCTCGAATACACATACACACCTCACTTTTCATATTTTCGTGTGTAAATGTATCTTCCATGTATCTTCTTCCTTCTACTTCATGACTGTGTGCTCCTTTGTGTTGGTCTATGAAATCCAAATAAAATACATTGAATGGATTGAATGGATGTAACCATGACAAATTCTGAAAAATTGTATGAATACTACTGAAAGGCACTGTAAGCTGGGTTTGATATTTACATGTACAATAAGTATGTAAAATGCAAACCCAAGTAGGAGTAGTAGGAGTAAATAATATAGTAATAAGGAAGCTTTTCAGAAGTTCTACTTGAGAATGTATTGATGTGAGCATACTTTTGTTCAGGCAGGAGTTGGTCGCCCCTATGACGTAATTCAGGTCCCTTCAGTGCACCATGGCGGCCACCGGCACGAAATCGGTTCTGTTCGTTTGCCTGGGTAAGAGTCGGCTTTTGCAAAACTGTTAGCAAACCAGTCTAAGTTTAACACATTATGTAGAAGGCATGCCTGTTTTTATACTTTTCCACTTCTTTTTTTTTTTAATCGGGTTATCGTCAGATTTTTTTTTAGCTAGCTTGTTTCCGGTGCTGTCATTAAAGTTGCACGTCAGGCCCATAAACCATGAACTGAGGACTGGAATTTACCCATAAAGCATATGTTAACGTTTTAGATACGTTTGAACTGAAATGCAGTCAGATGTGACAGAAACAAAAGCAATACATGTGTGGGGAACCGGACTGGGGCCAATTCAGTTTCGTACAGGATTTCATGAAACTTGCTTATAGTATGTTGCAAATCGCTACAAAAGGCGCGACATCCAAACTCATCTCAGTTTAGTTGGACACGATCACATTTTTTATACGTAACCTCGTATGACAAGGTCGATTATAGCTGCGTTCTTGTTGTTTCATGCACACTAAGCATGCAAATATGCGGATATGGAATGCAGCCCTAGTTAATGCTTTCCAACTTGAGATCCTAGTTAGTTTAATAAAATTAAACTTGTATTTGTTTATTGTATTTTTGGTTATCTTAGTCATTTGTTTTGTCTGAAGTGTCATAGCAATCTTGAAGACTTAGTATATGTTTTTCATTTTTCAAAATTATTATTATTTAAAAAAGTAATACAAGAGCACTTTACTTTTAAAAGTGAAAGTAAAGAGCGTTTGTTCAATAAACCGTAGCTGGAACAGATGGGACTGAAAATGAATTGAATATCACTATTTATTTATATTCTGTCCATGTTTTATCAAATGCCTGAAAAGCGGATTCCAAAATGAACTACATAGTAAAAAGAGATATGGGTGATCTGTTCACTCTTAGTTGGGTTCTTTGTTCTGCATGCAATCTTTTTTTCAAGGCATGTATGCAATACGAGGATCCTAAAACTATAGTCTTTAAAAAGAGATGAAAATGTTTAGGGTGAATACTTTAAATATTGATTAGTTTGTACAATTTTGTCAACTTCTGTCACGTAAAACAGAAATTACCTTATTTTATAGGGCTGGGCAATATGGCTTAATAAGAATCTCTGATTTTATTACACCAAATGTGATTAATCAAATTTTTTGTTTCACAAATGTAATTAAAGAAATTATTTTAAAAACTTGCTTTTATTTCAAGCATGTCATCTAGCAGTTGATTTGAATTCAAAGTGCAACTAAATACAAGCTGTGAAACATTCTTGTAAAACAAGATGGCGGCCCTGCCATTGTAAACAATGAAAGTATTACAAAATGTTTGCTACTAGTGGTATTACACAATGAGCTGAGAACAGGCTTCACATCACTTGTGTAACTTCAAATTAACTTTAAAAATTAATAAGTGAATGAATAAATTAGTGTCATTTTATGGTAAAAAAAAAGTTTTCTCTTTCCCATATTTTTCATAGTGTAGTTTCCTAAACATATATTAATTGTAGGCTTTTCTCTTAATGGAAGCCAGGTGAGTGTATTGGCAAATAAAATCCTGAATTTTCCAAAAATGTTATCTTAAAGAACTGTAAACTTGAATTAAATTATTAAGATAAGATACTAGTTCAAAGAAAGGTCTTGGTTTCTTTCAAAATAAAGACTAAAATCAGTGAAACTTTATTAATTTATAGGTATTGTAATCAAAATCTGAGAAATACAACACTTTCATTTGAGAAAAAAAAAATGCTGCTGGGGTTATTTCTATCTCAACCCCTAAAAATGTAACAACCCTTGGAATCCCAGGATGTTCTCTACCGTTTGCATCTCAGTTTAAAGAGATTTCATAAGTTGTTGTGCTAATTAAGACTATGTGGTACATTGTTTTGGCCAGATCTCAGGAGGGTATTGTAAAGTTAATATATTTCCATAATTGTATGACATTAACTTACAGAAATTAATTTCTTTCCTCACAAATGTAGACATTTTTTTTTGTATTTTTGTATTTTATGGCTTTTATATCGGGACCCAACATACTATTTTTTTGTCTTATAACGTATCAGTCCAGTCATAGCTTATTCTTCAAGTGAAGGTTTTACTGCTGCTTTTTTCAAATGTTTTTTATGTTTTGAAACATCCCATTAATGTGTGTTGTGGTTTTAAACAGGGAACATTTGCAGGTCCCCCATTGCTGAAGCTGTGTTTAGGAAGATGGCAACAGACGCTGGGTTGGTTGATAAGGTAAAGTCATCAGTATTTCATCGATACATTACAGAATATTGCATTTGTTTTCAACTGTGAAAGAATAAAGGGTGAAACATCCATCTTTGAACTAGATATGCAGGTTTGCTTTTTAAAATATAGTGACAAGTATAGAACATTTTGTTTTTTTAAGGAGAATATGGTTTTTACAATCATATTATGCAGAAGCTTTTAACTGTCAACAAATTCTTTATATTTGGCTGAAAATGAGTGAAATGTGGAGGTCTTTTGCAAGCTTTAAGATGTATTGCTCTAAACCCATTTTAAACATAAAAGGGAAGGCAACCTGATCTGGAAGCTAAATATAAAGAATTAGAATTTTGTGAAATACTGTATATGTGTTATCTTCAAGAAAATGGCAAAGTAAAAATTCTGCATTATTCATCTGATCATTGGGATATCAGAAGTTAATCGGTTTATGGTTGGAAGACTTAGAATATGCAAAGTTCAACAAGGTATACACATTTTGCCCCTGCAATCACTAGCACATATTGCTTTTTATTTCAATATATTTTAATGCTGTAAAAAATTTATAAATAAAAATTTATACAATCTTCAACGATCCCTATAATATTTGAAAGACCTTCAACTTCTACTTATTTGGCAACATGACCCAGTTTTGACGTGGTGTTGTTGTTCTCCATGCCCTGCTCTGCCTAGTGGAGGATAGACAGTGCTGCCACCTCCACCTATGAGATAGGAAACCCTCCAGACCACCGCGGTCAAGCCTGCATGAAGAGGCATGGCGTGCCCATGAGGCACGTGGCCAAGCAGGTACGACCACGCTCCTCTCCACGGAGCAGTAGCTAGCGCCCCCTTTCTGTGTTCTGTTGTTGCAGTGGCTCATAGACAGTGGCGCCACATCTGACTGGAATACAGGCAGCTCACCGGATTCCCGAGGCCTGGCTTGCCTGAGGAAGTATGGCATTGAGACAAGCCATAGGGCCCGACAGGTACAGATGGATGATCTGTGGCTCCGTTCACCTCATTAGTGTGTTCTTTGTTCTAATCTTTTGTTAATTGTACATTATTTGACTATTAGAGGTCATTTTGGATACATTCTTTACAGGTTCTACACATCCAGCTTTAAAAAGGGTCTATAAAAACACCGGTGTGTGATACTGGAACCATAAATCAGCACGCCAGGATGCTAAATGATATGGATGGGTGTGCTGGTTTTATAGTTTTACTGACTGTTGTTCTCACTCTATGACTTTACATTTATATAAAAAGGAATATAGTAATACTTTTTTTAATAGAATACAATATCAAGTAAGTTTAAACTACGAACTCCTGTCGGCTGTTCTGGTCTTGATATAATTAACAACGGGTGCATTAATGTGTTTTGTGTTCAAATGCACATTTCATTTAGTCTTAGGTTTCAGCATCAAATTTCACAAACTTTCTTATTGAGATGTGTTTGCTGTCCACGATGTCATGAAAATATTAAATATTTTTATTTAGACATGCATGCTTGTGACATCTTGGGCTGTAACTTAAACCAATATGTAAAATACTTTGTTGTGGCTATTTAAAATGTATTTATTCAATTTATTTTCTTTTTCTCTTTTTCTTTTGTTCAGTTAATGCAGAAAAAGCATCTCCTGACACATTGGTCGGCTTTTTCCTTTTTTGGTCATATATGAACTTTAATATCAGAGAGTGATAACCTGGATATATAAAACAGAAGCATTCAAGTTATGGATTCATTTATTATGGTAAAATGCTAACTAAACACATCTGGCCTGGTTAAATTTCATTAGCCACACCGAGGTCTGATTGCTGCCAAATCGGCTCAGTCAATAAATGTGTAATAGAACCTGTTTTACAACATGAGGTTGGCTAAAATATCTTAAAAAGCATCACATCGTATTATAATCTAAAGAAATTAAAGAGAAAATGAGAAACAAGGTGATTTACATCAGATATGTCGACCAGTAAATGATTACAAAGCCATATTTGTTTCTCTTGTTGTGTCTCTGTTCTGTCTTCTGTAACCCCAGTCGGTCGAGGCAGATGACCGTTCATACTGAGCCCGGTTCTGCGGGAGGGTTTTTTTTCCCGTTAATGGGTGGTTTTTCTTCCCACTGTCGCTTCATGCTTGCTCATTATGAGGGATTGCAGCAAAGCCATGTACAATGCAGATGACTCTTCCTGTGGCTCTACGGTTCCCCAGGAGTGACTGGCTTGTCGGGACTTTGATGCAATCAACTGGTTTCCTTATATAGGAAATTTTTGACCAATTCTGTATAATCTGACCCAATCTGTAATATGATTGAACTTGACTTTGTAAAGTGCCTTGAGATGACATGTTTCATGATTTGGCGCTATATAAATAAATTGAATGAATTGATGAATTGAATTTCTAGTGTTAACAGGCTCCTCTGAAAAACTGTAAGAACTTTTTTTCCACAAATGGAGGAGAAAACCGGATATAGTGGTAAACCTCAGAGGAATGCCTGGCTGACCCAATTACCCCAGAGTGTGTGAATATTAATCTAGGAGTCACAAAAGAACCCTGAAAT